>NW_004524987.1:198444-224352 GCF_000260255.1 Octodon degus | reverse complement strand
ATTCTTTTTATATCATTTGTATTGACTCCTTCCTTCTGATTGATGCCTATTAGTCTCACATTGTTCATCTTTGCATCATTTTGCAGGTATTGAATTATTTTTTCCTGCATCCTAGTTGTTTTTAAGAGATCTTTCCTTACATTTTCACTAGCTGCAATGGTGTCTTTCAGGTCAGAAAGCCTATTTTCACTTTCAGGCAAATGGTTTTTCCAGCTTGTGATTGAGCTTTTAATTTCCTGTATATCACTTTGAACCTGTTTCATCGATTCTATTTCTTTCTTAAATTGTTTATTCAGGGGTTCCATAGTTTTTATATTCTCCTCTATTTTTTTATCAGTGTATTCTTTAGAAGCACTTAGTACTTCTTTGATTATAGTTACTACTACATTTTTTAGTTCTGAAATTATTTCTGATCTGATTTCTTCTATACCATTCTGCAGTTGATTCTTTACTGTCAACGCTATTAATTCAGAGATATCTGGTGTGTGATTTCCAGTTTCCTCAGTGCTAGTGTCTTGTGCATTTGTACTGAGTGGTCTTGGGGCCTGAGACTTCATTTTGTTCCTTGTCTTTGTCATTTTGTATGCCACTGTCTTCTGACCTTTGGTGTAGAGCTTAGATAGAGTTATTACCTTAGCACCAGGTTCGGATCTACAAAGTTCAGATTCTTCCAGGTGGGTGTTGTTTGGATCTGGCTGCTGTGCTCCACTTCTTTCTGCTGCAGGCGTTAGAGTTGAACCCTTTGTGTCTCTCTGGGAAGATGTTCTGTTCCTGAATCAGCTGTGTGGGTCTTGCCTCTAGCCTCTTTGCAGGGAGTTCTGCTGAATGGTTCCCTGCTGGGCCTGCAGCCTCGGTCTAATGACGATCTGTGGGCCCGGGTCGTCTCACTCACACACTGGGCCTGCGCTCTGGGTCTGTTCAGGATCCCTGGGCCCGGGTGGTCTCACTCACTGACCGGGCCTGCGCTCTGGGTCTATTCAGGACCCGGAGGGCCCTTGTCATCTCACTCCAAGCCAGGGAAATTAAACAAAGTAAAAATCATATTTTTATCTTGGAATTTAACATTTCTTACATTTTAATTTTTTATTTAAAAATGTACACGTTTGTAGTACATGAAGTTTGCATTCATTTTAGGGAGGTAGATATGCTTTTCATTTCTTGATTATTTTTTCCCTTTCCATCCCCTTCTCTTCCTGAATCTCTAGATCTCCATTTCCCATTTTCGTTATTCTTATTTGTTTAAGTTCATTTTTTGTGACATATAATGCTTAGTCAGTCTAGGCATTTGATTCATGCACATGATACATTACAAATCTTTTACTGGGTCCAGGGAGATAGCTCAATTGACTAATCACTTGTCTGACAATTGCAAAGTCCTAAGTTCAATCCTTGCTATAACAAAAAAAATAGAGGAAGCATTTATAAATCTTTTTCTGTTCTGTTTCCCTCATTTCCTCCCTTTCCTCTCAGTCTCTTGGACACCTTTCTGTTTGACAAAAATTTATTTTCTGATTCATCTTAACAATCAAAATTTTCTTTTTATTTCTACATTGTGTTACTTAAATAAGAGAAACCATATACTCTTTAAGCTGTGTTTTCTCTTTTTTATTACTTAACATTTTGTTCCAAGTTTCCACTTTCCTTAACTGTTTTGAATTTATTATTTATAGTTGATGAATATCCCATTGTGTATAGGTACCACATTGTCTTTATCAATTGATGTGTTGCTGGACAGATAGGCTGCTTTCAGGATTTATCTATTAGGAATTGTGTTGCTGTGGACATTAGTCTACACATATTATTTTAAATGAAGTCATTGACACTTTTTGGAAGATACCTAATAAAGCACATATCTCAGTCAAACTGAATAAATACATTTCATTCTTTGAGAAATCTCCATACCGATTTCCACAATTGTACCAGTTTACAGTTCCAACAGCAAAGTAGAATAGTTCCTTTTCATCACAGCCACAATAACTTTGTCATTGGATAATTTGTTGACTAATCATTTCTGATTTAAGATGAAATTTTAACTATGTTATTATTTATTTTGTATAATGGCCAGTAATGTTGGATTTTTTATATGCTTATTGCACATTTGTATTACTTTTTCTTGGATGTCTCTGTTTCACTTAACTTTCTATTATTAGATCTTTAGTTTTAGTTGGTCTAATTTTTTGAGTTCTTTACATGTTCTAGATATTGGTCCTCTGTATGAGAAATGATGATCATTTATTTTTCCTTTTCTGTAGCCTGTGTCCTCACCATATTGATTGCTTCATTTACTAAGCATAAGGTTTGTAATTTGATACAATCCAATTTATTTTTATCATTATTTCCTATGCAATTGGAGTTCTGTTCAGAAAATTCTTATCTATAACTATGATTTCAATTGTATTATATTTTTTTCTTCTATAAGTGATATTGGGGAAACAAAATCCCAAGTGCTAGCTATCCTATATGAGTGTGTGTTCTCCAAATCAAGCAAAGATTTTTAGGAATAATGGAGGTTAAGAACAGAATATAATTAATAGGGAAAAGAAAGCTTCTGTTGTCAAGGCAGAAAAGGGAACCTGAGTGGTTTACCAAGGTATCTGCCTTTTAAAGGGATTTTTGTAGAGCAAATTCAAGATAGGAGGTGGATTCAAGTTGGACAAAATGGGAAATTACAAGATGGACATGAAATGGGACAAAACTACAGTCAATATGATTACAAGCATAGCTGTTCAGGTAAATTGATTAAATCAGAATCAAATGGAGAAGCAAGTCACTTAGCAAGAGAGCATGATGAATACAAAACAGAGGCTTTTTCTGTAGGGGAATGGGTTAGTGTCTCTTCACTGATTTTTCAAGGTGACTGATACTTATTTACAGTATCAGTCCCTGATGTTCATTTATAGGAAGCATATGAGTACATTTATTTCATATTTTGACTTGAGGTCTGGTCCACAACTTGAGGTGCTTATTCCCTCATCATTTCAGGGTATCTCTTCTTCAGAACTGGCTCCTTCCAGGCCCAGCGCTGTCTGCCTTCAATATTTCTATCTTGTTCAATTGACAACATCACTTCTCTGAACAACTAGGAGAGAATCATATGTGATGACTGATCTGGCTTGTTCAGGTTATGGTACCATAGCATATAGATTTAAGTCTGGAGGACAGAAAGTCAAAGAAATAATTCAGCATGCATAGGACAAATAGTAGGATCAACAGGATAATCATGAATTCAGTCAACATAGATTTCTACCAAGAGGAACCAGTAGTGGCTTCCCATAAAGAGGATAAGGATAAAGTGTTCGGGACTATGAGTCTGACATATTGATTTTTCATCTAATAACTTAAGCAATTACTGATGTATTAGCAGACAGATCAGAAACATACACACAATATTTATTTTTTACAGTTTCACAAGTATCCTGCTGTGCTGCTATTAGAATGCCTAATACCATTGAATTTGGGAGGTTTATAGCTTGTCTCATTAATTTTACTTTCTTATTTAGAAGAGAGACCAGATGCAATATCATTGAAGGCCCACTGAGTACAGTTAAATAAGGCTTCAATAAATGTTATATAACTCTCTTTATGGACAAGATCTATTGGAACTCTGATGGAAGGAATCTAAAGTGAATCTAGCATATTTGTTAATGGTTTTATATATATGGTTACTTAGCATTTTGCATGTTCTAGACAAGAACAATTTTTCTGAGAAATTAAAGCATATATAATCATTCCATGAGCATTCAAGCTGATAGGTGAATTTACAAATAGTTTGTAAGGGATAAAAATTGTGACACTCTGGCTCTTAGACCCCTTTACTGGTGAAATCTAACATTTCATCATAAATCCATTTATAATTACTTCTAAAATTTTGATGATTTCAGAAAAAGTTTAAAACATTATTTTACACAAGGAAAACCTCTCTAAGTTTTGTACATGAAAAACTATGTATTATATTTGTAAAAATTAATTCTATTATCATTTTGATTACTTGGCAACATGGAGGTATAGAGATAGACAGATAGATAGATAGATAGATAGATAGATAGATAGATAGATGATAGATAGATAGATAGATAGATCTGTACTTAGATACAATAAAATCTCTCCAGTATGAGAGCTGCGATTTTAGTCATAATTAAAATAAATGGGTGAAGAGAAAATTATCCCAGTTATAGATTAAGTGAGATATTTTATAGTGAGTGCTTTTATTGAGGTTTTATGGCTAGAAGGAAAACCATTGTTGAAGAACGACAGAGTCTTGTGTTAATGTCCAGCAATAGACTGGATTTTTCCTCAACATTCATGATTACTCAGGGGCACTCCATGAAGATGACAGATAGATATGACAGTTTGGCTGCAGGGAGGAAGAGTGCTCCAGGGCAGTTACTCTTGCTAGGCTACATGGGAAGATAAGTCCAGTTCTTTACCTCAGTGTCAGAGTGTAGTTTCAGTTCCAGCAGCCACTTTTTTAGACAGGACATGCCTCGGAGGGTCTATTAAGGTGGCCTGGATTTCTACAATAGTAGCAGTTGAGCCCGGTTGTTGAGCTCTTTTCAGAGACCAGAGAATCAGACTTAGGATCGTGTGTGTGTGTGTGTGTGTGTGTGTGTGTGTGTGGTTTTATGTTGTTTGTTTGTTTGTTTGTTTGGTTTATTTTTTGAGGCCATAACAAAGGAAGCCACTTTTTTTGCCTCTTTGTTTTCTCTCTTTAGTTCCTTGGTTGGCTCCCAGGCCTGGATATAAAATACTAAGAGATGGTTTTTGCTGAAGTATCAAATAAGCTATCAGAAACAAAAGCTATACTTTGTAATTTTTTCTAATATCTGGGGCTGATTGAATGAAAGTACAACTTTACATAAAATTTGGTCTTCTATTGAGTCAAAACTTACGGACATATGTTTTATCATTGCCTCTAGTAAATAATCTCAGAAAGCAGAAGGCTATGTTTCTACTGATAGCTTAAAATTTAAAATAATTAGATGACTTGTTTTTTGTCCTTGTGAGACACTTAAAAAAACCCACATGAAATATCTACCTCTTCACTTTCACAGTAGCTACTTCATCTTGTTATGTAATGAGATGTGATTTGCAGATAAATTGTTTCCTTTATGAAATTTTAGTTTCAAGGATGTCAGTGTTAATCTATGCCATTTCTTCATTCCAAGATGGTTCTACTCCATTTTAGAAATTTGAAATGTACAATTTAAAATTGTTAAATAAAATCTAACCACACACACACACACACACACACACACACAAACACACTTGAAATGTCTCATGTTCTAATGTCCTGTGCAGCTGTTAGGCCTTCAGTGGTCTTGGGTAGGGACCACTTAGGCTTCAGTGGAAACTTGTAGTCCCCCTGCCTATCTATCTTCTGTGTGTTTAAAACGAACAATATGATATTCATCCCCAATACAATAGTAGCTTGTAATGCTTCTTGTCTCTCATTAGAAGTCAATGTTTGATTTAAGATTAGCATTACATCTTTCTAACCTAGTTTAGAGGTCCAAGTAAATCCTCTGAAGACATCAATGTATTTATCAGGGTCATGTGAAAATTTTCCTAGCTGTAGCTTGATTTGCTTTAACTCATTGAGAGAAAGAGAAATAAGAACATAGGTAGTTTCATATGGATTATAACTATACAATTAGAATAAATTTAAATTATTTCTTAATGTAAAGAAAGTTTGAATATAGGCAGTTATGAACACTTTTCCTCTTTTATACATTATAATTTCAATTGTCATAACGACATAAGTAATACTTGTAAAGAATATCATAAGTAATACCTTGTATTCCATTTTGGCTCTAGAAAGAAAAATATTAACTGGTTCTCTTTTTTCAACATTTGTCAAGCATTTAACATTGCCTAAGAATATATTCTAAGAAAGTAAGAACTTCAGCTCCTTGTACAAAAAAATTAGGTTGGGTGACCCTCTTTATTTCTATTTGATTTTTATAATCTCAAGGCATCCCTTAAGTATATTCTACTCCAATAGGGTGTATGCCACCTGGAAAGAGCAGAAGGAAAAACTCAACAGCCTAACCACCCTTGAATGGCTGTGAAATTTTATTCTCCCATGAACTGTGTGCTTACTTTTCTTTATTGGCTAAAGGAGTAAGAGAGTTTTACTTTGCTTCTTTTTTTTAGGTGGTTCACATTCTATTTCTGCAGTGCCATATTTACAGCAGAATAAAAATTAATATAAATTGCCTTCTGTTCAAACTTTCTTTACATGGTTGCATACGAAACCCAGGTCCTTTCAGGTGCTTCTGTCAGTGAAGTAAGACCTCCTGCTGGCTCACAACAGAAACATCCACTCCTTGGTCCAGGCTTGGGAATTTTTCCAGCTTTCAGCTCATCAATAATTTCTTAAATAGCCTTAGGTGTCAGGTCCTCACAGTAGTTGTCATTTATTTGAACCATTGGTGCATTTACCCAGGCACCTAAACATTCCACCTCTATAAGAATGAAAAGTCTATCAGGTGTAATCTCCCAAAGCTTTATCCTCAGTTTTTCTGAATGACCTCCAGGATGCTGTCAGAGTCTCAGAGCAAACAAGGTGTAGTAGTGCAGACCTGAATGTGGTACCTTCCAACTGGCTTCTGGCTGTACATGGTATAAAAAATCGCTACTGCAACCTTGTGCATAGCATAGATGGACAACCAACCATTCTGCCTTTGGGCTAAGTCCAGAACTGGAAGCACTGCTGCTGCTTTATGCCCTTTTGGGTCATTTTTATGATTTCTTCTATCCTATAATTTTCTGATGTAAAATCAAAAGGAGTGCCTGAATTATTCTCAGGAGTATCTCTGTCACAAACAAGGATCCTCCAGCACCATTTCGCACAGTTCTCTTTTGCAAATTCCTTGTCTTCCCCATGAGGTGGTGAGGCCTGCCACCCAGGCTCACAGCACTAAGGAGAACATGGAAACCCCATGGTCCCCCTTTCCAGGCTGGAGGCCTGAATCCCACTGAGACTTTTACTTTGAACTGCACATTTACCCCTATAAAACATTTATAAGTACAAGTTAAAATTGCTCTTCATTGGGATAGGAATGTGTAATGATGAAAGCCTAACATTTTAATAAACTATTGTTATTTGTGTTTTTTTGAAATAGGGCAATTATATTAAAAAGGTGACTTGGAAGTAGTTAGATTATTTCTCCTTATGTGCTATGAAACAGATAACCTGTGGTGATACACTAAAGAGACAACTGACTTGAGGAATTCTACCCTAGGAATTCTACCCTAAGGCAAGGAATTATCCAAGACATATGCACTATCTGTCTAATCTTCAAGCCTTTCCTGGCAGCAGGAAAAGGCTATGCTATATTAAAATTTTGAATCCTCACTGGTTAAATTTATATTTGTCATGTAACAATCACATTTTGCATGTTCACAAAGGCACACTAAACTTCTATGCTTAAAGGAAAGAAACATTTTTTTGCTCTTAACATAAATAAAACACAAATACAAGTATAAATGTGCATTTTTGAAATATCTTTCAGCCTAATTTCTGAAGAGTGGAGTAGTCTAAGTGATTCAAAAATTGACTGAAAATATATAAATTAAAAAATTGACTGAAAAACATAAGAAAAATTTCCACGTTACTAGCAGAGAGAGATGTGTATGAAAGAAATCTGGAAATTGTTCTGATATCAGGAGCCATTTTCCAATACAAAAAATCTTTGGGTTTCTGCCAGAGAGCAGCCCTGGCCATGACCTCTCACTTGTTCTAGTTTATATTGGTGCACACAACAGAGATAAGTCTCCAGAAATGAATTCAGCTGTCTGTTTGGTTAATATTCCATTGGCCATTAGCTTCAATGAGAATTCACCAAATAGACGCTGGGAAAGCTGTTCTCTGCTTTAAGAGTGGCAGCTGGTATAAAAGAGTTTAGCCAGAAGAATAATCATTGTTTGTCAAACTTCTATAAGAAATAGTTAAAAGCTTGAGTAAGATTACCTATCATGTTATAAGTTTACAATAAAGGTTTTAAAGTTTGAAACTTATTATCAAAGAATTTTTCCTGTATACATAAATGATAAGTAGATCTAGGAGGAAAAGAGGAAAAGGTCAGAGATTCTCCCTTAGGCTAAATGTGTTTTGTTTCCAGAAGTCTAGTGTTTTTGGAAATAGCTCCTACTGCTTTCACATAAAGGTTGATTATTTCCACAAGGTCTCAGGTTCAATATACAGAGAGTGACCTGCAAGAACACTAAGCTTGGATATGAACATCAAGTGTGTTCTCCTTGATGGGTAAAATTCTGATGTCTCATCTTACATAGAGAAGTGGTATATGTCCTTCATTTAGAATGACTTCCTAGTTTTAAGCATTAGCAAATGTTCATTTTCTATGGGCTTATCATAGTTGTTCATTACATTGAAAAGCTTGGAATATTCTACAATTGTTTTCTTTATAATTTTACATGCATCTGAAAAGGAAAGTAAGAAGTTTTAATAAAAGATTAGGAGCAAGACCAGAGAAAGGAAACTAAAGCAAAACAGGTTTGACATGTCTGCTAGAGTGTAGAGGAGGATCAGGGGCAATCTGTCTGAGTGAATATTGTATTTCAACAATGGAGGTTAAAAGCAGAATTTATTTATTTGTGGAAAGAAAGCCTTTGTCCAAGAGAGGCAGAGGGGAATTGAATAGGTTACCAAGTTACCTAAATTTCCTAGAGATTTTTATATAAGTGGGCATTTAACATTACTCTTTCTAGTGCTAATGGCTAAAGTGAAGGAATGAAAAACAGTAAAATGAAAAACTACTTTCTCTTCCACTCTAGTTTAAGTATAACATTTACAAAAACAAAACAGGAGTGAAAATGTCCCATTAAATACTTATCATAAGTTTGTAACCTTCTCATGATGTAACTGAGATTTATCAATATTTTACCACAAGTACATAAGAAAGTATAATCAGACAATAAGCAATGGCCAAAGACATAAGAAAATATTAAGTATATAAATGTGTTACCTAAGTGAGTCCCACCTAAATGTCTATAAAACATAAGCACTGTTACTTCCATACAGCGATTTCAGTAGTACTTCATTTTTTTTGCAAAATGTTATCGAGAAACAAATAGAAACAAGACAGTTTCACACCAAACTGGTAGGACAGTTTCAATAATTAAAATATTGCATGCATTATTCCTAGTGGTTATTTGCTGTACAAGATGCGGACATGATATACTATTTACAAACATTATTAGAACAAATCCCTCTATTCATTAAGAGAATGTAACTATATATCTGTCATAACCATTTTGAATACACAGATACAAAATGGACATTCATCAGTATCCCCATTTTTGTTTAGTTTCATCATTTGAATATTATATGTGTGTTAACTCAGCAAAATATTTTAAAGGATACAATAGTCCATAATAGTGTTGAGTCATCCACTTGACCGGCAGTATCAGAAAATGTTGAGCTGAGTCCCCCACAGCTCAACATCACAACATGCCTTTACTTCTCATGCTTCATTTTTATACTTTTCTCCTGGATGGTTAAGACAAAGATAAACAAGATAATGCCACCATAGTTGTAGGTTTTGGGTCTGATAAGGTCAGTGAAATCCCCTCAGGATTTTTCCTGAGATCTTGTACCTCAGATTGTAGAACCTTTGTCAGTGTCAGCCATGTGGATGAATCATGGCCATTACTTGGCCAATGTGCAATCTCTGAAAGCTTGAGAGAATGTTTTCTTTCCATGTTACTCTCCATAGGCACAAACTACATCATAGATCACTTTCCTCTTTGGCCCCATAATCTCCTTGATCAGAAAATTTGGGACATTACTGAGTTACATGACATTACAGTACAAGTTCTCATATGTCCTGAGTCTTAATTGACTTTGGAAGGCTAGAGCCAAAATGTTGGCTTTCATTGCAGCCCTCCTTTTTCTTTAATTTTGGTTTGCAAACTTAGGTTGTTAACCCTCCAGAAGACAAGCTTATTGTTATTACCATACAACCTAGGCTGTTAAGCTTAACCTCAGTACCTGTGTGAATATTAAATATCTTAGGCACAACATGGAACAGGTATTTTTCATCAAGTATTGATATGTTGAATTTTAAGTCCCTACAGAATATGATGAAAAAATATTTAAAAATAATAAAAAATTTAAAAATAGGCGTAAAGAATTATATAATTCTTATGTTTACACATAAGTCCAGAAATCTAACCATATAAAACCTTGAAGAAGGACAGTCCCACAACATTCCTTTTCCTGTCTCCTGATTTCATTCACCACCTCCTACTTTTTGAACAATCATCTAAGTGAGAAACAGCACAAAAGCACCTGGCAAGTCATCACAATCAGCTCATATTCAGAAGACCAGAATGACAGGCACTCCAAGTATAAAACTACTATTAGATATTACCATCTTCAGTGCAGTTGCTTAGTTCACAGGTATCAGTATATATAGTTACTCAGGGTGAGAATCTTTCCAACTAACTGATAGATTCAAAAATCTTCTGAAGATTTTCACGATCATTGCCTTACCCATCTTGTACATATAACAGTATGGCTTCTCACTGTCATGATTCCTAGCTCTTCTCCTTTCCCACTCTTAATAAGTTATTCCTCGAGTTCTTGCTTTCCTTTTACTTGTATTATACCTTTCCATTTGTATTTCTTCTTTTGAGGTGTTACACTACGAAAACTATATGATATTTACACATGTGTGTCTGGTTTATTTCACTTATGAGTATATATTCAAGTGGCATTCACTTCAATATACAAGATTTGAGTTTATCATTCTTTAGAGCTTTGTAATTTTCCATTGTATAAAAATACAACATATTTTTCAACCATTCCTCAGGTGATGGGTATCTTGGTTGTTTCCAAGATTTTGCTATCACAAATTGTGCTGCTACAAACATAAGCATACACATATCACTATATTATGAGGTTTTCAGATCCTCAGGGAATATTCCCAGTAGAGGAATAGCTGTATTAAATGGGATTTCAAGTCCAAGTTTTCTAGGACTCTGCACACTGATTTCCAAAATCGTTGCATAAGTCTACATTCACACCAGCAGTGGAGAAGGGTACCTTTTTCCCCACAGCCTCTCCAACATTTGTTGTTGGGTGATTTCTTCATGATAGCAATTCTTTCTGGGGTGAGATGATATCTCAATGTTGTTTTAATTTGCATTTCATGGATGGCTAGTGATGTGGAGCATTTTTTCATATATTCATTAGCTTCTTTAATTTCATCCTCTGAGAAGTGTGTGTTCATCTCAGATTCCCAATTCTGGATTAGGTCTTTAAATATTGGGGCCTTAGTGTTTTTTAGTTCTTTACAAATTCTAGAGAGCAGACCCTTGTCTGAGTACTTATTTGTCACGATTGTTTCCAAATATGGGGGGTGTCTTTTCACATTGTTGGTAGTTTCTTTTGATGTACAAAAAGCTCTCAGTAAGAGCAGTCTAGATGTTACTTCTTTCAAGGGATTCCTGTGTGATTTGATCTTTGTTCATAAACTATTTGCCTATCCCTATATCTTCAAGAGTTCCTCCTACTTTCTCTTCCAGGAGTTTTAGTGTCAGTGTTTTAATGTTCAGATCATTAATCCATTTCGACTTTAGCTTAGTGCATGGTGGTAGAAATGGGGAAAGGTTTAGTTATGGACATGTAGAGAGCCAGTTTTGCCAGCATCATCTGTTAAAGGAGCTATCTTTCTTATAGTGAGTATATTTCACGACCTTGTCAATCATAAGTTTGCTGTGTGTGTTCATAGGGGCTTCAGTGACTTCTAATCCATTCCCCTGATAGTCAGGTCTATTTTGTTGCCATTACTATGCTAATTTTATCACATTAGCCTTGTAGTATAATTTCAAGTCAGGAATTGTAATGCCTCCTGCCTTGTCTTTATTGCCCAGGACTGGCTTTGCTATTCTAGGTCTTTTCTGCTTCCAAATAAATTTTCAGAATGATTTCTCTAGCTCTGCGAGGTATGTTGGTGGTAGTTTGATAGGGATTGCATTAAATCTGTACAGTAATTTTGGGAGTATGGCCATCTTCACAATGTTGGTTCTCCCTATCCAGGAGCATGGGATATCTTTCCATTTTCTGAAATGCTCTATGATCTCTTTTTAAGAGTGCTGTAATTTTCCTTGAAAAGATCTTTGACTTCTTTACTTAGATTAATTCGAAGGTATTTCATTTTCCTCGGTGTTATTGTAAAGGTATTGTTTCTGTAATTTTCCTCTCAGTTTATTTGCTATCTATGTAGAGGAATGCTATTGACTTTTGGCTACTGACTTTATAACCTGCTATGCTATTGAATTTTTGTATTAATTCTAGTAGATTTTTGGTGGAGTTTCTTGGGTATGCCAAATAAAGTATGTCTTCTGCAAATAATGATAATTTAACTTCTTCTTTAACTATTCTTATTTTATTTATTTCCTTCCCTTGTCTAATGGCTCTAGCTAATGATTCCAGAACTATATTGACGAGGAGTGGTGATAGAGGACATCCTTGTCTTGTACCAGTTCTAAGAGTAAAAGATTTCAGTTTTTACCCATTTAGAATTATGCTAGCTGTTGAGGTTTCATAAATGGCATTCACCTGTTTGAAGTAGAGACCATCTATTCCAATGTTCTGTAGGACTTTGAACATGAATGACTATTGGACTTTGTTAAAAACCTTTTCTGCATCAATTGAGATGATCATGTGGATTTTAGTTGTCGCTCCATTGATATATTGTGTTACATTTATAGATTTTCTAATATTGAGCCATCCTTGCATCCTTGGGATGAATCCTACCTGGTCATGGTGTATGATTTTCTTGATGATTTTCTGTATTCTATTTGATAGGATTTTATTGAGGGTTTTTTCGTCTATGTTCATGAGGGAGACTGGCTTGTAGTTCTCTTTCTTAGTTGCATCTTTCCCTGGTTTGGGTATCAGTATAACACTTACCTCAAGGAATGGTTTTGGGAGTATTGCTTCCTTTTCAATTTCATGTAAGAGTTTGAGGAGTATAGCGACTATATCTTCTGTAAATTTCTTGTAGAATTCAGCTGTGAATCCATCCCAACTTGGACTTTTCTTTGCACGTAGTTTTTTTCATTACACCTTTTTCTCATTGGCTGTTATTGGACTATTGAGAGTGGTTATATCTTGTGGATTCAGTTTTGGTAATTAATTCCTTTTTAGGAATCTGTCCATTTCTTCTGTGTCTTCTATTCTGTGTGAGTAATGATTCTCAAAGTAGCTATTGATAATGTTCTGAATTTCCACTGCGTCTGTGGTAATTTCACCCTTTTCATTCTTTATTACTTGTATTTGAATTTTTTCCGTCCTCTTTTTGATGAGGTTAGCTAGGGGCTTATTGATTTTGTTTAATCTTTCAAAAAACCAGCTCTTTGCTTCGTTAATAGTTTGAACGATTTTCTTCATCTCAATTGAATTAATTTCTGCTCTAATCTTTATGATTTCTTCCCATCTTTGAGCTCTGGGTTTGGTCTGCTCTTCCTTTTCTAGTTTTTGAAAATACAGCATTTGGGTATTTCTTTGTTCCTCTTCTGTTTTCATAATGTGTGGATGCACAGCTATAAATTTCCCTCTAAGAATTGCTTCCATCGTATCTCATAAATTCCTATTATTTATGCTTGAAATTTCAAAAAATTGTAGATATTGTTGAATTTCTTGTTTAATTTCATCTGTGACCCATTGGTTGCTGAGTAGGGTGTCATTTAATTTCCATGTATTGAAAGTTCTTTTCTGGTTTCTGTTGTCATTTATTTCTAGTTTCACTGCACTGTGGTCAGATAATATGCATGGGATAAGTTCTGTTTTCTTTCATATTCTGAAGCATGACCTTTTTTTTTTTTTTTTTTTTGGTTTTTTTTTTTTTTTTGGTGGAACCGGGTATTGAACTCAGATCCTTGCGTTTGTTAGTCAAGCGCTAGCTCTACTGAGCCATCTCTCCGGCACCTGAAGCATGACCTATTGACCAATACTATGTTGATTTTAGAAAATGACACATGTGCAGCTGAGAAAAATGTGTTTTCAGTTGTGTTTGGGTGTAATCCTCTGTATATGTCCACCAAGTCCATTTCTTTCAAGCTCTGGCTTAGTTCTGTTATTTCTCTGCTAAGTTTTTGTCTGGTGGACCTATCGTTTTGGGATAAGGGGTTGTTAAGTTCTCCTTTTAAGATTGTGGTTTTGGATACTAGATTTTTCATGTCCATCAAGATTTGCTTTATATAATTAGGTGATCCCGTGTTTGGTGCATACATATTTATGAGCATTACCACTTCCTCTTGAATTTTCCCCCTAACCACTATATAGTGGTCTTCTTTGTTTTGCTTGATTATTCTTGTTTTGAAGTTGAGACTCTCTGAGAATAGGATGGCAAATCCTGCTTTTTTACTGCGGTGCTGGTGCATGTAATATTTTTTTTCCATCCTTTGACTTTCAAACTATGAATGTCTTTATGAGTTAAATATGTTTCTTGTATACAGTATATTGTTGGAATTTGTTTCCTGATCCACTGTGCCGGTCTATTCCTCTTAATTGGTGAATTTATTCCATTTGCAATGATGGTTATAATTGAGATATATTGACTTATGATTGACCTGTTGTTTACGTGTTGTCTTTCACTCCTTTTTCTCCTATATTTCATTGCTTGCCCTATTTAGTTGGTTGCTTCTGCGCTCATTGGTGGAGTTCTGATAATTTTGGTCCCTCTCTAGAACATCTTTCAGGAGCCTGTGTAGGGTTGGCTTTGTCGTCATGAAATTCTTTACTTGCTCTTTGTCATGGAAGTATTTCACTTCTCTATCAAACTTGAAAGAGAGTTTTGCAGGGTTTAGTAGTCTGGTATGGAATTTGTTTTCATAGAGAATTTGAAGTACTCTGCTCCATGCTTCTCTTGCCTTCATGGATTGTGAAGAGAAGTGGGCCATAATTCTGATGGGTTTTCCCTTGAATGTGATCTGCTTCTTTTCTCTAGCGGCTTTCAGTAGATTATTCTTGAGCTAAATTTCTGGGATCTTTACTATTATATTTCTCAGTGTGTTTTTAATTGAGCTGAGGTTATTTGGTGTTCTGTATGCTTCAGTTACCTGAGTGTCAGATTGTTTCCTCATATTTGGGAAGTTTTCTGCTATTACTTCTGCCCATATTTTTTAATGTCATTTGTATTGACTCCTTCTTTCTCATTGATGCCTATTAGTCTCACATTGTTCATTTTGCATCATCTTGCAGGTGATGGATTGATTTCCTGCATACTAGTTGTTTTTAAGAGATCCTTTCTTACCTTTTCACTAGCTGCACCAGCATCTTGAAGATCTGAATCTCTGTCTTCACTTTCACTTAAACGCTTTTGCAAGCTTGTGATTGAGATCTTAAATTCCTCTTTATCTCTTTGACTCTGCTTAATGCGATCTATTTCTTTCCTTTATTGCTCATTCAAGGAATCCATCATTTTTCTAATCTCTATTTCTTATCAATGTCTTCTTTAGAAGCAGTTATTAATTCTGTTACTGCAGAATATTTTTCAGATTAGCTTTCCTACCTATATTTCTGTAGTTTATTCTTTAATTCAGATGGTATGAGTTCAGAGAATTTTTCTTTTATTTTAGGAAAGAATTCCGCCTTGAGTTCCTGTGTAACTTTGTGTCATTGCTTATTTACTATTGACACTATTAATTCATACATTTCAGCTGAGCTAGTGTCCTCTGCATTTGTTCTGGATGGGTATTGGGCTTCCTCCTTATTTTTCTGCATTTCATTCTTTACTGCAGGTGCTATTAATTCAGGGATTTCTTTTTTCATTTTCAATCTGATTTCCTCTATACCTTTCTGCAGTTGTTTCTTTATTTGAGAAGCCATGGATCCATTGAATTCAGTTGTACGATTCCCAATTTCTTCTGTGTTTGTGTCCTCTGCACTTGCTATGATTGGGCTGGGTTCTGAGATTGTATTTTGCTCCTTCTCATTGTCATTTTCTGTAGCACTGTCTTCTGATCTTTGTTGTAGAGCTTTGGTGCAGTTATAACCTTAGCACCTACTGAAGTTCAGGTGCAAATCTACAAAGTTTGGACTTATCCAGCTCTGCCTGGCTTGGGTCTGGCTGCTGTGCTCACCTTCTTCCTGCAGCTATTCTTTGGAGTGAACCTGTTGTGCCCCTCTGGAAAGATGTTCTGCTCCTGGACTACCTGGGTTGTTCTATCACCTACATTCTCTCTGCAGGTATTGCAGCTGGAGGATTTCACCCCAGGCCTGTATGCCAGGCCTGAGCTGAGTCTGGATGGGACAAGGTGGCGTAGGTGGTAGAGGAAGCTCTGTCACACACTCAAAGGGCCTGTTTTAGGACTGGATCTGGGTGTCCCCCGAACGTGGCAGAAATTCTCACTTCGTGGGCAGGGTGGGGTGGGATGCTGTGGAGTGGTGGTTGGGATCCCAATGGGGTGTAAGAGGCTCTCACCCACGATGCGCCTTGGCTGGGACTGGCAGGTCCCGTTGGCACAGTGTAGCTGGAAGCTTTGCCACACACTTAGTAGGTCTGGTTTAGGACTGGATCTGGGGTTCCCAGAACATGGCAGAAATTCCTACTCAGCAGGTGGGTGTGGATGCTGCGGTGTGGGTTTTCCCAAGGGGTGGAAGAGAGTCTCACCCATGCTATGCCTGTTCTTGGACCAGCAGGTACCGCTGACACAGGGTAGCTGGAAGCCAGTACCTCCTCTTGATATAGGGAAAAACAACTGCCACCCTGCTTGCTAGATGGTATAAATTTATTTTCTCTAAAATTTTAGGATTGGGCCAGAGAGATCACGCAGTAGAATAAGTGTTTCCCTCGCAATTGTAGGGTCCTGAGTTCAAACCCCAGTACCACAAATAAATAAATAAATAAATAAATAAATAAATAAAATTGTAGGATGAATTTTAGAAACAATGGACAATGTCAAGGTGTTGGATATGTGTTTAGAATATCAATTCCTGGTGTTTATCTCTAGAAAGTATGTGGGTGCATTTGTTTCATCTTTTGTCTTGAAGATAGTCCCAGAACTTCAGGTGCTGTCTTCCTCATCGTTGTGTGGCCTCTTTGCTTTAGCACTACACTTGATCTTAGCCAAAACACAGAGAAGTAATTTTTTGTTTGTTGTTTTGTTTACTTCTTTGTTTGTTTTGGTACCAGTCATTGAAGTTTGTACCTTGTGCCTTCCAGGAAGGAGATTATGCCTTAGAGCTATATTCCTGGCCCTCTTCTTCAAAACTGACTCCTTCAAGGGCCTTCCCTTGTCTGACTGCCTACCATATTTCTGTCTAACTCAGTTGCCTACAACTGTAGGTTCATAGTTTCTGTTTTAATATTTGGTCTTCATTCCGGTGTGACTTTACTTTAGTCTATTCTGAGAGGAAAAAGTTCTGGCTCTAATCTTCTGCATGTAAATAGCTAATCTTTCCAGCACCATTTTTTAAAGAAACTATTTTGCCTCTAACATGTTCTTCCCAATGTGTGAACAAAAGAAATGTTGTGTATGTGTTAGGCTGTTCTTTTATTCTTTTACTTTATTCCACTGATCCACATGTCTGATTTTGTGCCACATTGTGCAATTTGATCACTGTAGCTTTGTAGTGTGTATTAAAACCTGATATTGAGGTGTTTTATTCTTATTGCCCATATTTGTTTTTCCTAGTTTGGATATCTTCTGCTTTGGTATGAATTTTAGGATTGTTTTCTCTCATTCTGTGAAGAATGCACTAGGTATTTCAGTTGCAATTGCATTAAATCCATACATCAATTTTAGAAGTGGGGTCATTTTTACAATATTGGTTTTGCCTAAGCAGGAACATATCTTTCCCAAATTCTGGTGTTTTCTTTAATTTCTTTTTCAGATTGCTAAAATTTTTACCTATAGACTCCTTCTACTTCATTGATTATATTAATTTCTAGGTATTTCACTTCTCCTGATGCTATTATTAATGTCACTTTTTGTCTCATAGAGACCAGGTTTCAATATGTACTCCAGGCTGGCCTTGATCTCATGTTGTAACCCAGGCTGGCCTCAAACTTGCCGTGATTCTCTTGCCTCAGCCTCCTAAATTCTTGGATTATAGCTGTGTGTCACCATGTCTGGCATATAATTAACAATGTTGTTTTCCTTATTTATTTATCAGTGAGTTTATTCTAACTTTACAGAAGCACTATTGATTTTTGTTGATTTTTTTATTCTGTTACATTACCTAAAATTTTTACTCATTGTAAGAGTATTTTAGAGGAATATTTTGGATCTTCTAGGTAGAATATTGTGTCATCAGCAAATAGTGATCACTTATTCCTTTTCTACTATTATCCTTTCATTTCTTTCTCTTTCCTAATTGCTGTGGTCAACATTTCAGTCACTAAGTAGATATAAGTGGTATTAGTGGGAATTTTTGTCTTATCCCTGATTATAGACAGAAGTCACAGCTTCACACATTGCTCTGTCAATGATAAAGGCTTTGGACTTGAGTAAACTCTACACAAACTTTCTTCAAAATCATAACACACACCTGAAATCCACAAACCAATAAAGTCCTTCCCAGCAGAAATCTCTCAATCTTGCTCTTTACTGGCAGAATTTCTAACAGTCTTCTTGTTTTCTTAATTCTGATCAGAAACTTTCATTTAGTACAGATGAAGGGGTTCCAGCTCTACCTTTCAATCTGGCATCTTTGAACATTGCTTAAAATTTACCTTCCCACAAGCCAATTTCAAAGTTTCTCAAACCACATGGTCAGGTGCAATCACAGCAACAACCTACTTTGTTCATACTAAAGTACATCTTATTTATTTTAGCTATTAATGAGATAATATATAACAGTCAAAGTTAAAGGAGGAAGAGTTTATTTTGATTCAGATTTTATAGGGCCTTTAGTTCACAATCAGCTGGCTACAGGCAAGGTAGCATGGCAGACAGATGTTGTAGAGGAGAAAGAGTTCATGGTGGACTGAAAATAGCAAAGTTTGTAAGGGACATTAGCAACCTTATTCTGTCCCTCTTATATTCTACCAAGGAATTAGAATGGTGCCAAACTAATCTGAGAAATGATTTAATAATCTTCCACACTAAACCCAAGCCTTTACTCATGAATCAGTCATACATTCTGGGCCATCTAAACAGAAGCCCTAATACATTGCATGCTATTTTCTAACACTAATGGGTTTCTTACCTTCTTCTTCTGTCTTTATTTTCTCCATTATATGATCCTTTAAAGAAATTCCTCTGGTTCCAAACACTCTAATTATAATTGTTCTTTTTTTATTCAGGAATATACATAACATAATTTATAATTACTATTTTATGAATGCCATCAACAGTAAACATAAAAATAGATATTCAAGATTGCTTTATAATGTATATATTTTCTATGCATAAATACAATTAATATTGTTCTCTCTAAGGATATAAAGAATACTTTATTCAAAAATATACTTGACAGAGATGGGAATTCCACTTCAATTCAAATATTGTAGCTGTGTAAATTTAGTCAAATAATCCAAAACAGTGCAATAGTTCATAATAGTACTCGGTTATCTGTGGAACTGGAAATGTCAGAAGTTGTTGATTTGAACATTTTACAGCTCAGCATATTAATGTGACTTTACTTTTTTGTTGTTTTCAGTGTTGTTATCCTTATTAATTTTATTGAGAAAGAAATAGCAATGAGACAGTTTCAAAACAGGTTAATAGGATAGTTACAATAATTAATATATAGCATAGTATTGTCTTTGTAGTAACTATTCAGACTAAAAGATGCATACATATATTGTCTAAAAGCTATTAGTACAAATCTTCCTTCTCATTGAACAAAGAAAAAGTAGCTCTATATCTATCCTATTTTGCATACACATACACACATTATATATTACTTTTTGTACCTCATGTTTATAATTTTTTTCTGGATGGTTAAGCCCAAGATAAATCATGACATACATAAAAAATGTAACTTCTGTATCTGACAAGGTCAGTCAAATCCCATAGGATTTACACTGAAACCATGTACAGCAGTTCGTAGATATTTTGTCAGTGTCAGGCATCTGGATGAGTCACAGCTATTGCTTGATGAATTTGCTCTGTGAAAACCTAAGAAAATGTTTCTCTCTAGGTCACTCTCCTTAGGTAAAATATACATCATTATTCTCTTTTCTCTGTGGCCCCATAATCTCCTTTGGGAGAAAATTTGGGACACTACTGAGCTACAGGATGTTACAGTACAGGTTCTCTTCTGTCCTGAGTCTTCACTGACCTTGAAGGGCTAGGGTCAAAATATTGGCTATCTTTTTCTCTAATTTTTTGTCTGAAAACTTAAGTTGTTAAGCCTACAGAAGAAAAATTTAAAGATGCTATTACCCTATAACATAGGCAGCTGAGAGTAACCTCACTATCTGTGAATATCAACCACCTTACACATAACATGGAACAGGTATCTTCCAGGAATCTTTCATATGCTAATCTTTACATCACTACACAACTTGAAAAAATAAAAATAAATGAACATTACATATTTTTACACAGAACTTTTTTTTAGGGCAGGGTGTTCAGGATCTCACTACTAGATCTGACTTCTAGTGATTCTCTTGTTTACAGCCTCACAAGTGCTGGGATTACAGGTGCATGCCACCACGCCCAGTCTCAATCACACTCTCAGCATGCCCCAAGGACAGGATGAGGAAGGCAGGCCCACCGGTCAAAGCCCATGTGTTTACTTGCACATGCTTTAACCCACTCAGCTATTTGGCCCTCCCTACAGAGAAATTTACAAATCTAACCATTTACAACATTGTAGCAGGACAGTCTTGTGACCTTTTTTTTACCTCTTGTTTTCCTTTATTACCTTATTTTAAACACACATTTACTTGAGAAAGAATATAGCAGTAATCTATATTACATTAGACCAAGATGGCAGGCATTCCAAACATGGCCCTAGTATTATACATTGTTATCCTCTGTGCAGTTCCTTTGTTCACAGGTATCGGCATATAGTTAGTTAGGGTGAGAAACTTACCAACTGTTAGCTTAAAAAAACTGATACAGGTCCTCAGGACCATTGCATTAAACATCTTGTGTATATAAATGTAAGTATTTTCCCTTGCTATGTTTCCTAGCTTTTCTGCTTGCGCTTTCTCCATTGTTTAATCCTTACATACCCACTTTCCCTGTAGTTGTGTTATACATTTCAATTTTTATTTCTTCTTTTGAGTTCATAAACTATGGAGACTATATGAAATTTACATATGTGGGTCAGGTTTATTTCGCTTATAAATATATCTTCAAGTGGCATCCACTTAAATATGAAGGCTTTGAGTTTATCATTCTTTATAGCCGAGTAATACTCCATTGTATAAAAATACCACATCTTTTTCATCCATTCCTCAGGTGATGGGCATCTTGGTTGCTTCCATGACTTGTCTATCACAAATTGTGCTGCTATAAATGTAGGTGAATATATATCACTATGATATGATATATTCAGTTCTTTTGGGAAAATTCTCAGTAGGAGGATAC
The DNA here is from genome assembly GCF_000260255.1 of Octodon degus. Classification (NCBI taxonomy): domain Eukaryota; kingdom Metazoa; phylum Chordata; class Mammalia; order Rodentia; family Octodontidae; genus Octodon; species Octodon degus. The sequence continues at coordinate 202,833 of NW_004524987.1, read as the reverse complement.
CTGGATTGAAAAGGAACTCCAGAGTCCAGGGAGATAGCTCAGTAGAATAAGCGCTTGCTTGGCAAGCGCAAGGGCCTAAGTGCCATCCCCGGTTCCGCAAAAAAAAAAAAAAAAGGAAAAAGAAAAGGAATTCCAGTCCTAGTTTTTGAAGTTATCTCCACACAGGTTTCTAAAATGCATGAAACAGTGTATATACCCACCAGAAGTGGAGAAGGATTTCTTTTTCTCCACAGCCTCTCCACCATTTGCTGTTGGTTGATCTCTTTAGGATAGCCAATCTTTTGGGGTGAGGTGGTATCTCAGTGTTGTTTTAATCTGCATTTCACAGACTGGTAGTGTGTGGAGCTTTTCTTAATGTATTTATTATCTTCTGGAATTCTTCTTCTGAGAAATGCATATTTATCTCAGATGTCCATTTCTGGATTGATTATTTCAATTTTGCATCTCTAGTGTTTTTCTGTTCTTTACAAATTCTAGACAGAAGAATTTAGTAACAATGCTTACTAGTTAAGATTTTTTCAAACTTTTTGGTTGTCTTTTCACTGCATTGGTAATTTTGTAGAAGTGCAAAAGCTTCTCAATAAGAGAAGGTCCCTGTTGTTCATTCTTTAAAGTATTACCTATGGAGTTTGCTTTTTGTTCATGAACTCCTTGCCTACCCCTATGTCCTCAAGATTTCCTCCTATTACCTCTCCTAGGAGATTTAGTGTTTCTCTTTTAATGTGCAGATTCTAAACTATTTTTACTATAGTTCAGAGCGTGATGATAGGCCTGGGTCCTGTTTTAGTTTTTGGCATGCAGAGACACACTTTTTCCCAACACCATTTGTTAAAGAGGCTATCTTTCATCCAGTAAGAATGTTTGGCCCTTTTCTCGAAGATAAGGGGGCTGAGTGTGTTTGTACGGGCTTCTGCATCTTCTAACCTATTCCACTGAACATCCGGTCTGTTTGTTGTTGTTGTTGTTGTTCTTGTTCTTGTTGTTGCTGTTGTTTTGCCAGTACAGTGCTGATTTTATCACAATAGCTTTCTAGCATAATTTCAAATCAGGAATTGTAATGCCTCCTGCCTTGTCTTTGTTGCCTTTGATATTATAGACATTTATGGTTCCAATTTAATTTTAGGAATGATTTCTCAAGGTCTGTGTGTCATGTTGATGGTATTTTGATAGGGACTGAATTAAATCTGTAGAGCAATTTTCAGGAGTATGGCCATCTTTACAATGTTGGTTCTTCCTATTCAGGAGCAGAGTATAACTTCCCATTTTCTTAAATCCTCTATGATCTTTTTTTCAGAGTAAAGTAATTTTCATTGAATACAACTTTTACTTCTTTAGTTAGATTAATTCCTAAGTATTTCATTTTACATAGTATTTGTAAAAGTAATTGTTTCTCTAATTTTCCTCACAAGATGTTTGTTATCTGTGTACAGGAATGCTATTTACTTTTGTATACTGACTTTGTATCCTGCTATGCTACCAAATTTGTGTATTAATTCTAGGAACTTCTTCATGGAGGTTTTTGTATGCTCCAGTTAGAGTCTTTTGTCTTTTGCAAATAATTATAGTTTAACTTCATTTACCTATTCTTATTCCTTTTCTTTCTCTCTCTTGTCTAATGCTCTACTTAACAATTCCAGAACTATATTGAATGGAAAAAGTGAAAGAGGACATCCCTGTCTTGTAGCAAATCTGAGAGTAAAAGATTTCGTTTTCCCCCTATTTTGAATTGTGTTAGCCATTAGAATGTCATAGATAGCTTTTATCAAATTGAGGTAGAGGACATCTATTCTAATATTCTATAGGACTTTGAACATGAATGAGTGTTGGACTTTGTCAAAAGCCTTTTCTACATCAATTGAGATGATCATGTGATTTTCTAATTTGGCTGTATTGATATAGACTATTACACCTTACAGAGAATGAAGGAAAACTTCTGCCACTCATTCGCAACCACTCCACCCCTCCAGAACCAGGCAGAGCCAAGGACCAGCGAGTCTGTGGGAGAGCTTCTGAGCTCCTCTGAACCCCGTGGGCACCTCCAGATTCAACACAGGAGTGGCTTGTGAGTGAGAACATCCTCAAAGACTTTGGGGAAATGACCATCCCTCTGGACACAGACCAAACCCAGTTTGTGAGTGAGAAATTCCACCTCACTCTCTGGACCTCTCAAGAGCCAAACCAAGCCCAGGCCCAGGGCGGTTGTAGGAGAGCTTAAGCACTCCCCTCCACATTGGTCCCCTCTGGACACAGCCCAAGTCTGGCTTGTTAGTGAGAACATCCATCACACTCTCTGGACCTCTCCAAACACAGCCCAGGCCTGGCATACAAGCCTGGAGTGAAACAACAGCTGAAGTCCATGCAAAGAAGCTAGGGGCCAGAACCAACCAGATAGTTCAGGAGTAGAACATCTTGCCAGAGGGGCACAAAAAATTCACTTCTAAGGACTGCACCAGGAAAAAAGATGAACAAATTAAGACCAAGATTATTAATGAGAATAAGCTGGCTGCCTGGACAAGTCGAGGTGCAGCATGAGTGAGACCCTCTTCTGTACCCTTGAGGCACCACCACCACTCCACAGCCCCCCCACGCCCATTGAGGGAGTGAGAACTTCTGCCACATTCTCGGGACCCCCAGATCCAGCCTTAGCTCAGTCCTGGTGAGTGTATGAAACAGCTTCCAGTTACCCAGACTCTGTGTGACCTATTTGGTCGAAACCCAGGCAAGCACCATGAGTGAGACCCTCTTCCTCGCCCTAGGGACTCCCCACTACTCCGCAGGCCCCCAATTCCTGAGCAAAGAGTGACACCTTATGCCGCGTTCTCATAATCCCCAGATTCAGGCCTAACCCAGGCCCAGTGAGTGTGTGGGAGAGCTTCCCATCATCCCTAGTTCCACTTGTCCCCTTCAGACTCAGCTCAGACTTGGCCTACAGGTCTGGGGTGAAACTCTGCAGCTGCAGTCCCTGCAGGGAGAGTAGGGGACAGAACCACCCAGCTAGTTCAGGATCAGAACATCTTGCCAGCGGGGCAAAACAGTTTCACTCCCCTGGGGTGGCAACAGGAAGGAGCTGAGCACAAGAGCCAGACCCAAGCCAGGTACAACAGGATACATTCAAATTTGTAGATCTGCAACTGAATTTCAATAGTTGCTAATGTATAACTGCACCAAAGCTCTATAACAAAGATCAGAAGACAGTGCTATACAAAATGACAATGAGAAGGAGCAAAACAAAATATCAGACACGGAGCCCACCAATAACAAGTGCAGAGGACACTAACACAAAAACAAATTGGGAATCACAAAGCAGAAATCAATGAATCAAGAGTTCTTGAAATAAAGAAACAACTGCAGAATGGTATACAAGAACTGAGATCGGAAATAAAAAAAGAAAATTCTGAATAAATAGGATCTGAAGTAAAGAATCAAATGCAGTAACATATGGAGGAAACAAAATGCCCACCCAGAACATGTTCAGAGTACACTAGCTCAGCGGAAATGTATGAATTAATAGCGTCAATAGTAAATAAGCAACACTAGAAAGATATAGAGGAACTCAGAGCAGAATTGATTTCTGAAATAAAAAAAGAAATCACTGAACTCATAGTATCTGAAGTAAAGAATCAAATACAGAAACATAGGGAGGAAATCCAATCAGAAAAAAAAAAAAACTCTGCAGCAACATAATTAATAACTGTTCCTAATAAGACATTCATAAAAAATAGAGGATATTAGAAAAATGACGGATACCTTGAATGAACAATACAGGAAAGAAAAGGTCGCATGAAGCAGAGTCAAAGAGATATAGAGAAACTTAAAATCTCAATCACAAGCTTGCAAAACCTTATTAGTGAAGGTGAAGACAGAGGTTCAGATCTTGAATACGCTGGTGCAACTATTGAGAAGGTAATAAAAGATCTCTTAAAACCAACTAGGGTGCAGGAAAAAAATAATTCATCACTTGCAAGATGAAGCAAAGATGAACAATGTGAAACTAATAGGTATCAATGACAAAGAAGGAGTCAATACAAATGACATAAAAACTATGGGCAGAAGTAATAGCAGATAGCTTCCCAAATATGAGGAAACAATCTGATATTCAGGTAACCGAAGCATACAGGACGCCAAGTAACCTCAACCCAATTAAAAACACACTGACACATATAATAATCAAGTTCCCAGAAAACCAACACAAGAATATACTGAAAGCTGATAGAGGAAAGAAGCAGATCACATTAAAAGGTAAACATATGAGAATTATAGCCGACTTCTCTTCACAAAATATGAAGGCAAGAAGAGCATGGAGGGCCGGGGAGATAGCTCAGTAGAATAAGTGCTTGCCTGGCAAGCACAGGGTCCTGAGTTCAATCGCCGGTACCGCAAAAAAAAAAA
>NW_004524987.1:180914-191414 GCF_000260255.1 Octodon degus | reverse complement strand
AAAAAAAAAAGAACGAAAAAAGAGTAGGAACGCAAAATTTAAAGACCAAGTCCAAAAATGGGTATTTGAGAAGCACACATGATTCTCAGAGGATAAAATTATAGAAGCAAATAAATATATGAAAAGATGCTTCACATCACTAGCCATCCGTGAAATGTAAATTAAAACAACATTGAAAGGTCACCTCAACTCAGAAAGAATAGCTATCATAAAGAAATCAATCAACAACAAATGTTGGAGAGGCTGTGGAGAAAAAGTAACCCTTATCTGCTGTTGGTGGGAATGTGCACTGGTGCAACCATTATGGAAATCAGTGTGGAGACTTCTTAGAATACTAGGACTGGAAATTCCATTCAAACCAGCTATTCCCCAACTGGGAATTTTCCCGAAGGATCTGAAAGCATCATATCGTAGTGATATATGTTTACCTATGCTTATAGCATGTCAATTTGTGATAGCCGAATCTTACAAACACCCAAGATGCCTCTCACCTGAGGAATGGATGAAAAAGATGTTGTATTTTTATACTATGGAATATTACTCAGCTATAAAGAAAGATAAACTTGTGGCTTCCATGCATCCATGGGACACCCATGTGCAACCCAGCCCAGCTCTGGCGAGCATGTGGGAGAGCTTCCTGCTTCCCTGTGACCGAGGGACCCCTCTATACCAAAACTCAGGCACTCGTGTGAGTGACACCCTCTGCCACATGATCAGGACCACAGCAACCCTCCAGAGGTCCCGCCCCCAAGCCCGCCCAGTGAGTAAGAACATCTGTGAATTTCTCAGAACCCACAGATTCAGCCCAAACCAGACCCAGCTAGTGTGTGGGAGAGCTTCTGTGTTCCCTTGTGCTCCCTGTGCCAGAAAAACAACTGGGGGGCACCACAGGTGTACTGTTGTGCCAGAAGGGCACAACAGGTTCACTTCCAAGGGCTGCAGCAGGAAGGGGCTGAACAAAACAGATAGACCCAGGCCAGGCTTGAGGGGATAAATTCAAACTTAGTAGATCTGCACCTGAATTTCAGTAGGTACTAAGGATATAACTGCACCAAAGCTCTACACCAAAGGGAAGAGGTCAGTGCTATACAAAATGATAAAGACAAGAGACAAAATGCAACCTCAGGCCTCCAGCCCACCCATAATAAGTGCAGAAGACACAAGCTCAGCTGAAAAGAATGAATGAACAGCATCAAAAGTAAAGAAACAACAGCAGAAAGTTATAGAGGAACTCAGAGTAGAATTAATTCCTGAAATAAGAAATCTCTGAATTCATCCAATCTGAAATAAAGAATCTAATTCAGAAACATATGGGGGAAACACAATGCCTAACCAGAACAAAAGCAGAAGTCATGAGCTCAGCTGAAATGTAGTAATTAATAGCCTCACAAGTAAAGAAACAACAGCAGAAAGGTATAGAGGAACACAGAACAGAATTAATTTCTGATATAAAAAAGAAATCTTTGAATTCATAACATCTGAAGTAAAGAATCAAATACAGAAACATATGGAGGAAATGAAATCTAAGAAATACTCTGCAGTAACAGAATAACTGATTTAAAGAAGCCATTGAAAAAAATAGACATTAAAAATATGATTGATTCCTTGAATGAGCAATACAGGAAAGAAATAGATCGCAAGAAGCAGAATCAAGTGATATAGAGGAATTTAAAATCTCAATCACAAGCCTGTAAAACTCTATGAGCGAAAATGAAGGCAGAGTTTCAGATCTTGAAGATGCTGATGCAGCCATTGAAAAGGTAAGAAAGGAGCTCTTAAAAACAACTAGCATACAGGAAAAAATAAGCCATCAACTTCAAGAAGATGCAAAGATGAACAATGTGAGACTAATAGACAAATTGAGAAAGAACGAGGCAATACAAATGATACAAAAGAATATATGCAGAAGTAATAGCAGAAAACGTCCCAAATATGAGGAAGCAATCTGACATTCAGGTAACTGAGGCATAAAGAACACCAAATAACTTCAACACAATTAAAAACACACCGTGACATATAATAGTCAAGTTCCCAGAAAACCAGAACAAAAATAATATACTGAAAGTTGCTAGAAAAAGAAGCAGACCACATTCAAAGGAAAACTCATGAGAATTACAGCCGACTTCTCTTCACAAACTCTGAAGGCAAGAAGAAAATGGAGTAGAGTACTTCAAGTCCTCTATGAAAAAAACTCCATCCCAGACTACTATACCCTGCACAACTCTCTTTCAAGTTTGATGGAGAAGTGAAATACTTTCGTGAAAAAGAACAACTAAAGAATTTCAGGATGGAAAAGCCTACCCTACACAGGCTCCTGAAAGATATTCTAGAGAGGGACCAAAATGATCAGAAATCCATAAATAAGAACAGAAGGAACCCACGAAATAGGGCAAACAATTAAACACAGGACAAAAGGGAGTAAACAATAGCAGATAAATAACATGTGAATCATAAGTAAACATATCCCAATTATAGCCATCAATGTAAATGGACTCAATTCACCAGTTAAGAGAAATAGATTGGCCAGTGGATCAGGAAACAAAATTCAACAATATGCTATATACAAGAAACACACTTAACTCCAAAGGACATTTATAGGCTTAAAGTCAACGGATGGAAAACAGTACTACATGCCCCAGGACCTCAGAAAAAAGTAGGACTAGCTATCCTGTTTTCAGACAGTCTCAACTTCGAACTAAAATGATCAAAGGCAATGAAGAAGGCCATTATATACTGGTTAGCAGAAAAATTGAAGAGGAAGATGTAACACTCATAAATATCTATGCACCAAACACAGGAGCACCCAACTATATAAAACAAATCTTAATGTACATTAAAAATCTAATATCCAAGACCACAATCTTAACAAGAGACCTTAACACCCCCTTATCTCAAAAAGGTAGGTCAACCAGACAAAAAATTAGCAAAGAAGTACCAGAACTGAACCAGAGCTTGGAAAAAATGGACCTGGTGGATATAGATAGATAGATAGATAGATAGATAGATAGATAGATAGATAGATAGAGAGGGTTAAACCCAACCACTGCTGAATACACATTCTTTTCAGCTGCATATGGGTCGTGTTCTAAAATAGACCACATACTGGACCATAGGTCATGCTTAAGTATGTGCAAGAAAACAGAAATTATCCCATGCATGTTATCTGACCACAGTGCAATGATACAGGAAATAAATGCCAAAAGAAACCAGAAAATCCCTCTAAATACTTGGAAATGAAACAACACCCTATTCAGCCATCAATGGATCACAAATGAAATTAAACAAAAATTCAACAATATATAAAATTCAATGAAAATGTAACCAAAACTCACCATAATTTATGGGATACGATGAAAGCAGTGCTCTGCAGAAAATACATAGCTATGAACTTACATTTTAGGAAAAGAGAACGGGAACAAATAAACATCCTAATGCTGCACTTTCAACATGTATAAAAGGAAGAGCAAATGAAACCCAGAGCCCAAAGACAGGAATATATCATAAAGATTAGAGCAGAAAGTAATTCAATTAAGATGAAGAAAACCATTCAAAGAATTAAAAAAGCAAAAATCTGGTTCTTTGAAAGACGAAATAAAATTCCTAAGCCCCTGGCTAACCTCATCAAAAAGAGGAAAGAAAAAATTCAAATACAAGCGATAAGGAACGAAAAGGGTGTAATTACCACAGACCTAGTGTAAATTCACAAGATTATCAATAGCTGATATGAGAAGCTTTACACTCACAGAATAGAAGACACAGATTAAATGGAAAAAATCCTAGAAAGGGACAAATTTCCAAAACTGAATTGAGAAATATAACAGCTCATAGCTCAATGACAGCCAATTAAATACGAAATGAAATAAAAAAAACCTACTGACAAAGAAAGGTGCCGGTTCTGATGGATTCACAGCTGAATTATACAAGAAATTTATAGAAAATATAATTCCTACATTCCTTAAACTCTTCAATCAAATTGAAATGGAAGCAGTCCTCTCAAAATCATTCCTCAAGGCACGTATTATACTGATTCCAAAACCTGGGAAAGACACAACTAAGAAATGGAACTACAGGCCAATCTTCCCCATGAAAATAGAGGCAAAAATTCTCAATAAAATACTAGCAAATAGAGTATAGCAAATCATCAAGAAGATCATACACCATGACCAGGTTGGATTCATCCCAGGGATGCAAGAATCGTTCAGTATTCGAAAATCTATAAATGTAACACACTATATTATTAGAACAAATTCTAAAAACTACAGGATCATCTCTTTTGATGCAGAAAAGGCTTTTTACAAAGTCCAACACTCATTCATGTTCAAAGTACTACAAAAAATTGGAATAGAATGCTTCTACTTCAATTTGATGAAAGTGATCTAGGAGAATCCAAGGGCTAATATAAGTCTAAATGGGGAAAAACTGAAATTTTTTGGTCTCAGATCTGGCAGAAGAGAAGGATATACTCTATCACCTTTACTATTGAATATAGTTTTGGAATCATTAGCTAGAGCCATTAGATAAGAGAGAGAAATAAAAGGAATAAGAATAAGTAAAGAAGTTAAATTATCATTATTTGCAGATGACATGATACTTTATTTTAAGACCCAAAAAAATGCCACCAAGAAGCTACTATAATTGATACACAAATTCTGTAGCATAGCAGGATACAAATTCAATACCCAAAACTCAATAGCATTCCTCTACACAGATAATAAACACACTGAGAAATTATAGAAACAATAATTTTTACAATAGCACCGAGGAAAATAAAATGAATTGGAATTCACTTAACGAAAGAAGTCAAAGATCTTTTCATGGAAAATTGCAGTACTCTAAAAAAGAGATCATAGAGGATTTCAGAAAATAGAAAGATATTCCCTGCTCCTGGATAGGAAGAGCCAACATCCTGAAGCTGGCTGTACTCCCAAAATTACTGTACAGATTTAGTGCAATCCCTTTCAAACTACCAACAACATGCCTCCCAGACCTAGGTAAATCATTCCTAAAATTTATCTGGAAACAGAAAAGACCTAGAAAAGCAAAGACAATCCTGGCCAACAAAGAAAAGGCAGAAGACATTGAAATTATACCATAAAACTACTGTGATAAAATCAACATGGTGTTGGCAATGAAATAGACCTAAGGATTAATGGAATAGATTTGAAGATGCACAGAAATTTACAAACACATTCGGCCACCTCATCTTTGACAAAGGGGCCAAACGCACTTACTGGAAGAAAGATAGCCTCTTTAGCAAATGGTGCTGGAAAAACTGGCTCTCTGCATGTCAGAAACTGAAACTTGACCCAGGTCTATAACCATGTACAAAGCAATGTCAAAATGAACTAAAGATCTAAACATTAAAACAGAAAGAGTAAATCTGGAAGAGAAAATAGTAGGAACTCTTGAAGACATAGGGGTAGGCAAAGAGTTCATGATCAAAAATCAAATTGCACAGTTAACACTTAAAAGAATTGACAAATGTGACAAACTTTTATTGAGAATTTTTTGCAGTTCAAAAGAAATTACCAACAAAGTGAAAAGACAACCCTCAAATTTCAAAAAAAAAAAAAAAATCTAAAGTAATAAGTACTCAGACAAAGGTTTGCTCTCTAGAAGTTATAAAGAATTAAAATGCATTAGGGCCTCTAAATTTAAGGACCCAATATAGAAATGGGCATGCGAGATGAACACACACTTCTCAGATGACTTACTTAAAGAAACAAATAAATATAACAAAAAATATTCCATGTAACTAGTCATCCATGAAATGCAAATCAAAACAACACTGGGATACCATCTCACAGCAGAAAGAATGGCTATCATAAAGAAATCAACTAAAAACAAATTTTGGAGAAATTGTGGGGAAAAATCAACCATTCTCCACTGATGGTAGGAATGTAGACTGGTGCAACCAAGATGGAAATCAATGTGGACACTCCTTAAGAAACTAGGCCTGGAAATACCATTCAAACCAGCTATCCCCCTACTGGTAATTTTCCCGGAGGAACCGAAAACGTCATATCATGGTGATATATGTGTACCTATGTTTACAACAGCACAATTAGTGATAGGCAAAACCTAGACACAACCAAGATGCCAGTCACCTGAGGAATGTTTGAAAAAGATGTGATATTTTTATACAATGGAGTATTACTCAGCTATAAAGAATGACAAACTTGAAGCCTTTATATTTAAATGGATGCCACTTGAAGATATATTCATAAGTGAAATAAACCAGTCCCACATATGTAAATATTGTATAGTCTCCCTAGGATAAGAAATCAAAAGAAATACAAATAGAATGGTATAACACAATTAAAAGGATAGCGAGAACTTGAGGATTGGACAAGGAGGAGAGGGCAAGGAGAAAAGCTGGGAAACAGGACAGGGACAAAGTCATACACTTGTATGCACAAGCTGGGCAAGACAATGGTCCTGAGAAACATCAGCTGATTTTTGAAAGGAGCAGTCAATTGGTAAGATTCTCAACCTGACTACCTACATATGCTGATACCTGTGAACCAAGCAACTGCACTGAAGGCAGCAATGTGTAATAGAAGGTGACCCTTGAAATGCCTTTCATTCAGGGCTTCTAAATACATACTTCTTTTCATGACATTCCAATTATTACCATACTGTCTCACAAGTAAAAAGGTTTTTTCTTTTTTTAAATGGGTAATAAATGAAAAAAAGACACACACAAAAATCAAAGGACTGTGCTGCTACAAATGCTCTATATGGTTAGATTTCTAAATTTTTTGTAAAAATATGTGTTTATTCCTATTTTTTAAATTTTTTTCTTCATATTCTGTAAGGACTTAAATTTCAACACACCAATACTTGATGCAGAATACCTGTTCCATGTTATACCTAAGATGTTCGATATTTAGACAGTTAGGGTAAACCGAACTGCATATTTTGCAGGATAATAATAAGCTTCTCTTCTGGAGGCTTAACAACCTAAGTTTCAAGATAAAAAATTGGAGAAAAATAAGGGCTGCAAGATCCGCCAACATTTTGGCCCTACCCTTTCAAGGTCAGTGAAGACTGAGGACATAGGAGAACCTGTACTGTAACCACATGTAACTCAATTGTGCCCCAAATTTTCTGATCAAGGAAATTATGGAGCCACAGATGAATGTGATCGATGATGTATAGTATGCCCAAGGAAAGTCACATGGAGAGAAAATTTTCTCTCAGGATTTCACAGAGAGCAAAGTGGTCAGGCATTGTGGGTGACTCATCCACATGGCTGACACTGACAAAGGATTTACAAAGTGCAGTACAGGGTTACAGAATAAATCCTGAGGGGACTTGACTGACCTTATCAGATAAAAGGGTTACATTCCTTCTATGTAGGTCTTGTTTTATCTTGGTCTTAACCATCCTGCAGAAAAGTATAAAAATGAAGTTTATAAAGTAAAGCCATATTAATATGCTGAGTTGTAAAAGGCTCTAGTCAACAACTTCTGGAGATAATCTCCTACTATTGTGGACTACTGGACTGTGTTAGTTTGTTTTGATGAATTCAAGCACCTCTAATATTTAGAAGTCAATAGAATACCCATCTCTGACAGGATTGAATTGGAGAGGGGGGACACAGAGGAAGGACCAGTTTGTATTTGTATATATACAACAGGATAGATTTATGTCTGCTATAGTTTGGTTCAGTGGGAGGAAGGATTTGTAGTAGTAGTGTTTGGATTGGATGTCTTGGATGCTTCTTGTGCTGTGGATGACCGCTGAGAAGATAACAATGTGCAATGTATTAATTATTGTCAGTGTCATATTAATCATCTTGGAAAATGTCTCATTGATATTTGTTTCTCAATAAAATAAAATAAATGATAAACTCGAAGACTTTATATTTAAGTGGATGCCTCTTGAAGATATACTAGTAAGTGAAATAAGCCAGACACATATGTATAAATACCATACAGCTTCCCAAGTATAAGAAATCAAAAGAAGAAATACAAATAGAAAAGTATAATACAATTAAAAGGAAAGCAAAAACTTGAGGACTAGACAATGAAGAGAGAGCAAGGAGAAGAGCTAGGAAACAGGGCATAGGCAAGCTATACAGTTATATTTACAATATGGGTAAGTCAAGGATCCTGAGAATCTTCAGAACATTTTCAAATCTAGCAGTTAATTGGAAGGATTCTAACCCTGACGAACTATATATGCTGACACCTGTTAACTAAGTAACTGCCCTGAAGATGGCCATTTGTAATAGTAGGTTTATCCTTGGAGCGCCTGTCATTCTGGTCTTCTAAATACAGGCCGCTTCTCATGACACACCAGTTACTGCCATGGTGTCTCTCGGATAGATGATTGTTTAAAAAGGAAGGGGGTGCTGAATGAAGGCAGGATACAGAAAAAGTAGTGTTGCAGGACTGTCCTGCTACAATTCTGTATATGGTTAAATATCGTAACTTATGTGTAAACATATATAACGACTTATTCCTGTTTTTTAAATATATTTTAATTTCTTATCATATTCTGTAGCGACTTAAAGTTTAACTTATCAATAGTTGGTGAAATATACCTGTTCCATGTTATGCCTAAGATGTTTGATATTCAAACAGATAGTGAGGTTAAGCTTAACAACCTAAGTTGTATGGTAATAACAATAAACTTGTCTTCTGGATGGTTAACAACCTAAGTTTGCAGACCAAAATTAGAGAAGAAAGAGGGCTGCAAGGAAAGCCAACATTTTGGCCCTAGCCTTCCAAGGTCAATTAAGACTCAGGACATATGAAAACTTGCACTATAACGTCATGTAACTCGGTAGTGTCCCAAATTTTCTGATTAACGAGTATATGGGGCCAAAGAGGTAAGTGATCAATGATGTAGAGTGTGTCTAAGGAGAGTCACATGGAGAGAAAACACTCTCTCAGGCTTTCACAGAGAGCAAATTGGTCAAGCAATGGCCATAACTCAGCCACATGGCTGACACTGACAAAGTATCTACAATCTGAGGTACAGGATCTCAGGATAAATCCTGAGGGGATTTCACTGATCTTATCAGATCCAAAAGCTACAACTCTTGTTGCATAGGTATTGCTTTACCTTGGTCTTAACCATCCAGCAGAAAAGTACAAAAACGAAGTATAAGAAGTAAAGCTATGTTGTTATGTTGAGCTGTAGGAGACTCAGGTCAACAACTCAGACATTGCCAGTCAAGAGGAAGACCCAATACAATTATGGACTATTGGTCTATTGTGGAATATTTTGCTAAGTTCACATGTCTATAATATTTAAATGATATAACTAAACAAAGAAAGGATACAGATGAATGACCATTTTGTATCTATGTATTTTATATCTATCCTAACCATTTTGAATACAGATACAAAATGGTTAGGATAGACATATAGCTACATTCTCTTAATTCAATGAATAGAGGGATTTGTTCTAATAGTGTTTGTAAATAGGATTCCATATCTGCATCTTGTACAATGAATAAACACTAGGAAGACAGTATGCAATGTGTTAATTGTTGAAACCGTCCTTGTAGCTTGATTGGAAACTGTCTCATTGCTATTTGTTTCTCAATAAAATTATGAATAATGGGTCATAAATGAAAACAAGAGAAAAGAAATAAATGTCATAGGACTGTCTTGCTACAATACTATACATAGTTAGATTTCTAAATTTCTGTGTAAAATATGTAACTGTTTATTCCTACTTTTTAACTTTTTTTGCTTTTTTAAATTTTTTTCTTCATATTATGCAGGGACTTCTAGTTTAGCATATCAATACTTGATTGAAAATACCTGTTCCATGGTATGCCTAAGATGTTTCATATTCAAACAGATAGTGAGGATAAGCTCAAGAGCCTACGTTGTAAGTTAATGATAATAAGCTTCTCTTCTGGAATGTTAGCAACCTAAGTTTGCAGACCAAAAGTTAGAGAAAAAGAAGGGCTTCAATGTCATACAACATTTTGGCCCTTGCCTTTCAAGTTCAGTGGAGACGCATGACATAGGAGAACCTAAACTGTAACATTGTGTAACTCAGTAGTGTCCCAAATTTTCTGATCATGGAGATTATGGGACCACAAAGGAAAGTGATCAAAGATGTAGAATGTGCCTAAGGAGAGTCACATGGAGAGAAGACATTCTCTCAGGCTTTCATAGAGAGCAAATTGGTAAAGCAATGTCTGTGACTCTTCCACTTGACTGACACTGACAAAAGATCTGCAAACTGCTTTACAGGGTTTCGCGGTAAGTCCTGAGGGTGCTTGATTGGCCTTGTAAGAAACAAATATTACATTTTTTGTTCTATAGGTCTTGCTTCATCTTGGTCTTAACCATCCAACATAAAAGTATAAAATCAAGATATAGCCATATTGAAATGCTGAGCTGTAAAAGGCTCAAGTCAACAACTTTTGACACTGCTAATCTTGTGGATAATCCTCTACTATTATAGACTACTTGTCTGTATTGGATTACTCTGCTGAATTCAAGCACCTACAATATATGAATGACAATG
>NW_004524987.1:177126-180814 GCF_000260255.1 Octodon degus | reverse complement strand
AAAAAAAAAAAAAAAAAAAAATAAGAAGAAGAGCATGGAGCAGAACACTTCAACTCCTCTATGAAATCAAATTCCAGCCAAGACTACTATACCTTGCAAAACTCTCTTTTAAGTTTGATGAAGAAGTGAAATATTTCCATGACAAAGAACAACTAAAGAATTTCATGATGACAAAGCCAACCCTACACAGGCTCCTGATAAATGTTCTAGAGAAGGACCAAAATAATCAGAACTTCAAGAATGAGAACAGAATCAACCTACTAAATAGGGCAAACAATTAAACACATGAGAAAAAGGAGAAAGAATAGCAGGTAAATAACATGTAAATCGCAAGTCAATACATCTCAATTATATGAATCAATGTAAATGGACACAGTTCACCAATGAGAAGAAATGGACTGGCACAGTGGATAAGGAAACAAAATCCAACAATATGCTGTATACAAGAAACATTTAACTGATAAAGAAATTCGTATACTGAAAGTCAAAGAATGGAAAATAATGCTATATGCCTCAGCTCCTCAGAAAAAGCAAGAATAGCAATCCTGTTCACATACAGTCTCAACTTCAAACCAAGAAAGATCAAGTAAAGTAAAGAAGGCCACTATATACTGGTTAGGGGAAAAATACATGAGGAAAACGTAACAGTAATAAATATGTATGCACCAAAAATGGGAGCACCTACCTATAAAAAACAAATCTTAATGGACATGAAAAATCTAATATCCAATACCAAAATCTTAACAGGAGACCTTAACATCCCCTTATCCTAAAAAGATAGGTCAACCAGAAAAAAAATAGCAAAGAAATAGCAGAAGTGAACCAGAGCTTGAAACAAATGGGATTAATGTACATATACAGAGTGTCGCAATCAAACACAACTGAATACACATTTTCTCACATGCACATGGCTAATTTTCTAAAATAGATCACATACTGGTCCATATGTCAAATTTAAATATGTGCAAGAAAACAGAAATTGTCCCAAGCATATTATCTGACCAGAGTGCAATGAAACAGAAAGTAAAGGACAAAAGAAACTAGAAAAAGCCCTAAATACATGGAAATTAAACAAGACCCAACACCCTACTCTGCAACCAATGGGTCACAGACGAATTTGAACAAGAAATTCAACAATATTTAAAATTCTAAGAAAATTCAAGCATAACTCATCAGAATTCATAGGATACTATGAAAATAGTTCTCAGAGGGAATTTCATAGCTGTGAACTCACACATTAGGAAAACAGATAGGGAAAAACTAAACACCCTAATGCTGCACCTTCAACAACTAGAAAAGGAAGAGCAAACCAAACCCAGAGCCAAAAGGAGGGAAGAAATCATAAAGACTAGAACAGAAATTAATTCAATTCCAACAAAGAAAACAGTTAAAAAATTAACGAATCAAAAAGCTGGTTCTTTGATTCAACAAAATCGATAAGCCTCTATCTAACCTTATCAAACAGAGAAAAGAAAAAGTTGCAATACAAGCAATAAGGGATGAAAAGGGTGTAATCACCACAGACCTAGTGGAAATTCCCAAGATTATCATAAGTTACTTTGAGAATCTTTACTCTCAAAGAATAGAAGACACAGATGAAATATAGATTCCTAGAAAGGTACAAATTACTAAAACTGAAACAACAAGATATAATAACTACTCTCAATAGCAAAATAACAGCCAATGATATAAGAGATGAAATAAAAAACCCTACATACAAAGAAAAGCCTAGATCCTGAAGGATTCACAGCTGAATTCTACAAGAAATTTACAGGAGATATAGTCCCTATACTCCTCAAACTCTTCAATGAATTTGAAAAGGAATCAATCCCCTTAAAATCATTCCTGCAGTCAAGCATTTTACTGATGCAAAAACAAGGTAAAAACGCAACTAAAAAAGAGAACTATAGGCCAAACTCCCTCACGAACATAAATGAAAAAATCCTCAATAAAATCCTAGCAAATAGAATACAGAAAATCATCAAGAAGATCATACACGATAACCAGTAGGATTCATCCCACGGATGCAAGGATGGTTCGAAATTCAAAAATCTATACATGTTATACACTATATCAATAGAATGAAAACTAAAAACCACATGATCCTCTCAATTGATGGAGAAAAGGCTTTTGATAAAGGCCAACACTAATTCACATTCAAAGTCCCACAGAAAATTTGAATAGATTGTTTCTACTTCAATCTGATAAAAACCATTTATGAAACTCCAATGGCTAACATTATTCTAATTGGGGAAAAACTGAAATCATTTACTCTTAGATGTGGTACAAGACAAGGATATCCTCTATCTCCCCTCCTATTCAATATGGTTCTGGAATCATTAGCTGGGGGCATTAGAGAAGAGAAAGAAATAAAAGAAATAAGAATAGGTAAAGAAGAATTTAAATTGTCATTCTCTGCACATGAAATGATACATTATATAGAAGACCAAAAAAAAAATCTCCACCCAGAAACTACAAGAATAAGTATACAAAAAAAAGAATAAGTATACAAATTCAGTAGCATAGCAGGATACAAAGTCAATACTCAAAAGTCAATAGCATTCCTCTATATAGATAACAAACACACTGAGAGGGAAATTGAAGAAACAATAATTTTTGCAATAGCACTGAGGAAAATGCAATACCTTGGAATTAATCTAACTATAAAAGTCAAAGATATTTTCAAGGAAAATTACAAAAAAAGAGATCGTAGAAGATTTCAGAAAATGGGAAGATATTCCATGCTCCTGGATATGAAGAACGAACATTGTGAAGATGAATATACTCCCAAAATTTCTATACACACTTAATACAATCCCTATCAAACTTCCAACAACATATGGGACAGACATAGATGAATCGTTCCTAAAATTTATGTGGAACTTGTAAAGACTTAGAATTGCAAAGGCATTCCAGTGCAGCAAAGATAAGCCGGAGGCATTACAATTCCTGACCTGAAATTATGCTACAAGGCTACTGTGATAAAATCAGCAAGGTTCTGGCAACGAAATAGACAAGAGAATTTATAGAATAGATTAGAAGGTGCAGAAGCCTCTACAGACACACTCAGCGAACTTATATATTGCAAAGAGGCCAAACATACTCACTGAAAGATAAGCTCTTCAACTAATGGTGCTGGAAAAACTCTCTCACTACATGCCAAAAACTAAAACCTGACCCATGTCTATCACCATGCACTAAACTAAAGTTAAAATAGATTAAAGATCTAAACATTAAAATGGAAACACTAAATCTTTTGGAAGAGAAAGGAGGAGGAACTCTTGAAGACTTACAGGTAGGCAAAGAGTTCTTGAAAAAATCAAGTCTTATGGGAAACACTTGAAAGATTTAACAACTGGGACATCTTGTTGAGAATTTTTTGCACTTCAAAAGAAATTACCAACAAAGTGAAAAGGCAACCCACAAATTTGGAAAAAATGTTGACAAATAAGTACTCGAAAAAGATCTGCTCTTTAGAATTTGTAAAGAAAGAAAAAAGAGTTTTTCTGCCAAGTTCTGGGAGCCCCCAGACCCAGTCCTAGCACAGGAATTGCTGCCGACTTCCGGGAACCCCCAGACCCAGTCCTAGCCCAGGTCCACAGCAGGAAGGAGCTGAGCACAGCAGCCAGACCTAAGCCAGATGCAGCTGGATAACTCCAAACTCTGTAGAGCTCCACCTGAACTTCAG
>NW_004524987.1:168134-175120 GCF_000260255.1 Octodon degus | reverse complement strand
AATAACTACTGCAAACACAACAATATGCAATGTATTAATTAAGGTAACTGCACTAGTAACCTGTTTTGAAACTATCTCATTGCTACTTCTTTCTCAATAAAATTATTAAAATATGAAAATAAAAAATAGAATCTTACATTTATAGATTTGCATATGTTGAACCATTCTTGCATCCCTGAGATGAATCTTACCTGGTCATAATGTATAATCTTGATGATTTGTAGTATCCTATTTGCTAGGATTTTGTTGAAGATTTCTGCATCTATGTTCATGAGAGAGCTTTGCCTATAGTTTTCTTTTTGAGTTGCATTTTTCTCTGGATTTTGTATCAGTATAATACTTACTTCCAGGAATGAATTTGAAAGCATTGTTTTCTCTTCAATTTCATTAAAGAATATGAGGAGCATTGGGATGTACCTTCAGTAAATTTCTTGTAGAATTCAGCTGTGAATCCATCAGAACCTGGACGTTTATTTGGCAGTAGGTTTTTTTTATACATTTTATATTTTATTGGCTGTTATTGTATTGTTGAGAGTTGTTATATCTTCTTTATTCAGTTTTGGTAATTTGTACCTTTCTAGGAATCTGTCCATTTCTTCTGTGTCTTCAATTCTGTGCGTGTAAAGATTCTCAAAGTAGCTACAGATGATCTTCTTAAATTCCACATGGTGTGTGGTAATTTCACTCTTCTAATTCCTTTTTTATATATATTTGTATATATTTTCGGGAAGGGTCTACAAAATTTTCAGTGTCTCACTACTAGATGCAACTAGATGACCCCCTGTTTTCAGTCTCCCAAGAGCTGTGATTTCACACATGATCCACCATGTCCAGTCTCTATTGCAATCTCAGTGCGCCCTGTGGGCGGGGCTGCCACAGCAGTCTTTTTATTCCTTATTGCTTGAATCGGAGTTTTTTATTTCCTCTTTTTGGTAATGTTAGCTGGGAGCTTATCAATTTTATTTAACCATTCAATTAACCAACTTTTGATTCATTAATTCTTTGTGTTTTCTTTGCTTGATTTTATTAATTTCTGCTCTAATCTTTATAATTTCTTCCTGTCTTTGGGCTTTGGTTTTGGTTTACTCCTCCTTTTCCCAATGTTTGAGGTGCAGCATTAGCATATTTGTTCCCATTTCTTTTCCCAGTGTATTAGTTTTCCCCTATAAATTTCCATTTAAGCACTTTTTTCACTGCATCCCATAGATTCCAATAAGTTTTGCTTTAATTTTCATTGAATTGTACATATTATTCAATTTCTTGAGTAATGTCATGTGTAACACATTGGTTGCTGATGAGGACATTGTTTAATTTTCATGTATTTATGGGGGTTTTCTGGATTTTTTGGTCATTTACTTCCAGTTTCATTGCAGTGTTCTCAGATAATGTGCATGGAATTGTTTCTCTTGCATACACTGAAGCATCACCTATTGAGTAGTATGTGGTCTACTTTAGAAAATGTCCCATGTGCAGCTGAGAAAAATGTGTATTCAGATGTGCTTTGGTCAAACAGTCTGTATTTGTTCACTAAGTCCATTTGTTGCAAGCTCTGGTTGAGTTCTGCTAATTTTTTGCTAATGTTTCTGTCATTAAATAAATTATAGAATGTCACTACATACTAGTTATGGGAAAAGTAAAACAGGATGAGGTAACAGTCATAAATATGTATGCACAAAACACAGAAGTGCCCATTTCTATAAAACAAATCATAATGAACATGAAAAATCTAATATCCAATTAAACAATTAATTTTTACCTATTTTTACCTATTTTTTGATAAGAGTGTGTTAAATTTTCCTGTTAAGATTGCGGTATTGAATATTAGATTTTTCATGTTCATTATGATTTGTTTTATAGAATTGAGCACTTTTGTGTTTCGTGCATACATATTTATGACTGTTACCTCATCCACTTTTATTTTTCCCATAACTATTATGGAGTGACCTTCTATATTTCATTTAATCATTCTTAGTTTGAGGCTGACACTGTGCAAAGAGGGTTGCAACCCCAATTTTTTTTCTGAGGTGCTGGGGTGTCTTTTATTCTTTTCCATTCTTTGACTTTCAGGCTATGAATATCTTTATGAGTTAAGTGTGTCTCTTGCATACAGCATATTGTTAGATTCTGGTTCCTAATCCACTGTGCCAGTCTATTTCTTTTAATTGTTGAATTGAGTCAATTTACATTGATGATTGTAATTGACATGTACTGAGTTATGATTGACATTATTTACCTACTGTTGTTTACCCTTTTTTCTCCTTTGTTTAATTGTTTGCCCTATTTGTTAGGTTCTTTCCATTCTCATTCCTGGATTTATGGTCATTTTTGTCCTTCTATAGAATATATTTTAGTAGTCTAAGTACCATAGTCTTTCTCTTCCAGAAATTCTTTAGTTGTTCTTGTTGTGTAAGTATTTCACTTCACCAAATTTGAGAGCTTTGAAGAGTATTGTTGTCTGGGCTGAAATTTTTTTTCATAGAGGACTTCGAGTACAATCGTACATGCTCTTCTTGACTTCATGGTTTGTAAAGAGAAGTCTGCTGTTATTCTGATGGGTTTTCTTTAAATGTGAACTTTTTCTTTTCTCTACCAGCTTTTAATATATTGTTTTTGTACTGGATTTCTGGGACCTTGACTATTATATGTCTGGTTGTGTTTTTAATTGGGTTAATATTATTTGAAGTTCCAAATGCTTTGGTTCCATGAATGTCAGATAGTTTCCTCATATTTGGGAAGTTTTCTGCTATTTCTTGAGCCAATATCCCTTTTATATCATTTATATTGATTCCTTCTTTCTCGTTGATGCCCATTAGTCTCATGTTGTTCATCTTTGCATAATGTTTCAGGTGTTCAATTATTTTTCTTCATCCTAGTTGCTTTAAGAAATCTTTTATTACTTTTGCACTAGCTGAGATGGTATCTTCAATATCCAAAACACTATCTTCACTTTCATTCAAACTGATTTGGAAGCTTGTAATTGAGATTATAAGTTCCTCTATATCATCTCTTTGTCTCTGCTTCATGCGATCTATTTCTTTCCTATATTTCTCACTCAAAAATTCCACCCTTTTTTAATTCACAACTTTTTTTTTGCAGAACCAGGGATTGAACTCAGGCCCTTGCGTTTGCCAAGGAAGCACTTATTCCACTGAGCCATCTCCCTGGCCCCACCACTAAATTTTTTTTATCAGTGTCTTCTTTAGAATCAGTTATTAATTCTTTCATTACAGTTATCTTTTTTATTTTTACTTTAGGGATTATTTATCTGACTTCCTCTACAACTTTCTGTAGTATTTTCTTTACTTCAAATGCTACTAATTCAGAGATTTCAGCTGTGTGATTACTAATTTCTTCTATGCCAGTGTCTTCTTCATTTGCTCTTGATGGGCTCATGTCCTGAGATTTCATTTTGCTTCTTCTCTTTGTCACTTTGTACAGCAATATCCTTTGACATTTGTTATAGAGCTTTGGTGAAGTTATAATTTTAACACCTACAGAAATTCTTACCAAAGTGAGATTATGTGGTTAAGGCAGTTATAGTTTTGTATTTACAGAACTACAATTAGGAACACTAATAATGTGTAGTGATATTTAGCAGGTGACAAACTGTTATGGTTTGTATATAGGTGTCCCCCCAAAGCCTCACATAGTCTTGGGGAAGCCTCTGGAGTTTGTGTTTGATTACTGTGGGTGGGATGCTGCACCTGCCCTGGAGCAGGTAATTTGCATTACAATGTAAGGAGGGAAGAGAAGCTAGCTGCTTCAGCCGCTGGTACCTTTCCCTTGTGCTCTTGTTCTTTGCCACCACCATGAATGGTTGCTTTCTGCTATGTGCTGCTCTGCATTGGACCCAGACGAGTATGGACTGAAACCTCCAGTAACTGTGAGCTAAATAAACCTTTCCTTCTTTTATTTTGAGTGTCAGGTATTTGTCCCCACAACGAGAAATGAGTAACTAGCACAAACATTTTTAAACAGTGACTTTGCATTTTAAATCATAAGAGCCAACATTATGTCTGCGTAGCTAAGCAGATATTAAATTGGGGGTTTGTATTTAAGTTAATTCCCCAAGTTCTATCGGATCAACACCCCTTGATGTACCTGGAACCTTCCAGGCAGACTAGTTCACCCCAATTACCTGTTGACCCCTCCCTCGGTCAATAGAGCAAGAGCAAGAATGCTCTCATAGATTTGGGTCTAGCAGAGTGTCTTAGATTACCGGGTGCAGAACTAAGAGTTTGGCTTGGGTCTGGCTTCTGTGCTCCACTTCTTCCTGCTGCAGCTCATATAAGTGAACCCACTGTCCCCCTCTGGTAAGATGTTTTGTTCCTGGATTAGCTGGGTGATTCTCTCTCCTAGCATCTCTGCAGGGAATTAAACTCGAGAGTTTCACACCAGGATTGTATGCCAGGCCATGGCTGAATATGGAGTGATCTGGCAGGTGCAGAGGCATGTAGTGTTTCTCTCACATGTTGAGCCTGGCCTGGTGCTGGAGGGTTCCAGCATACACAGTGGAGGAGAAGTTCGGCTGTACTTTTTATACTAGTTTTTATACCTTTCTGCTAGGTGGTTAAAACCAAGATAAAGTAAGAACTACATAACAAAAAATGCAGCTTTTCTATCTGACAAGGTCAATGAAATCCCCCCAAGATTTAACCTGAAACCATGTACAACAGTTTGTAGATCTTTTTTCTATGTAAGCCATCTGTATGAGTCATGGCCAGTGCTTCACCAATTTATTCTTTGTGAAAGCCTGAAAGAATGTTTTCTCTATTAGTGACTCTCCTTAGGCCCAAGATACATTTCGATCACTTTATTCTGTGGCCCCATAATCTCATTGAACAGAAAATTTGGGATACCACTGAATTACAGGATGTTAGAGTACATGTTCTTCTATGTCCCGAGTCTTCAATGACCTTGAAGGGCTAGGGCCAAAGTATTGGTTATCTTTTTCTATAATTTTTTGGTCTGTAAACTTAACTTCTTAAGCCTCCAGAAGACAAGCTTAAATATATCATTATCCTATAAAATAGGCAGTTTTGTTTAACATTATTATCTATCTGAATATCAAATGCCTTACACATAATATGGAACAGGTATTTTCCAACAATCATTCATATGCTGAACCTTAAATCCCTTTAGAATGTGGGGAAAAAAGTAAAAATATAAAAGTAAACAGTTACACATTTTTACACTGAAATTTAGAAATTGAACAATATACAACATTGTGGCAAGATAGGCCTATGACTTTTTTGCTGACAAAACTAAACAAAAAGGGAAGATATAAATGAAAGACCATTTTATACTGAAATAATGTGTGTGTGTGTGTGTGTGTGTGTGTGTGTGTGTGTATACAATAAAGGATAGATATACAGCTACTTTTTCTTAGTTCAATGAGAAAAGTTTTAGACTAATAGTATTTTGATAAGATATCATGTCTGCATCTTGTACTATGAATTACTACTATGAAGACAACAATATACAATGTATTAATTATTGTAACTGTCCTAGTAACTTGTATTGAAACTGTCTCATTGCTATTTCTTTCTCAATAAAATTCATAAAAACTTGGGCTGTCCAAATGGCTCAGTGGATTAAAGTACCTGCAAGCAGGTGCAGGTGCCAGAAGTTCAATCCGCAGGCCTGCTGTGCCAGCCCTGACCCCGGCACACTGAGTCATCAATTGTGACTGGGCAAGGTGGTGCACATCTGTAATCAAGCTCTTGGGAGGCTGTAAACATGCAGATCACTCTGAGTCTTATCTAGTAGTGAGACCTTGAAGAATCCATAGACCCTTCCCTAAAATACAAAATAATAATAATAACAATAATAATAAATAAAAATATATTTGAGCCAGCTAGAGCCCAGACCAGTTGTGTCTATGAGACCTGCTGTGTGTGCGTTGGATCCTTTTCCCGCCAAAGCCTAGACCTGACATGTTTGGGGGACCTGCAGCCTGCTTGCCCACTCCCTAGATTCCTTTCCATTCAAAGCCCTGGGCTTGTATGTGTGTGGGACCTTCCTCCAGCTCATTAGATCCCTTTCCATCCAGAACGCAGGCCCTGCATGCGTGTGAGACCTTCTGCGCATGCGCCAGATCCCTTTCCAGCCACAGCAAAGACCACAAGTGTCTGTGGAACCATCCGCACATGTGCAGGAACTTCATCCATCATAGAGGCCTGGTGTGGAATCCTGTTGAAGAACTCCTTACAGAGAGTCAAAGGGTCAGACAGACCCAGCTACTACACAAGCTGAAAATCTTGTGAAGGGGGCACAGCTGGTTCACTTCCATGGGCTGCAGCAGGAAGGTGAGCACAGCACCCAGACCCAAGCAGGTCACATCGGGATGAATTCAAACTTTGTAGATCCGGACCTGGTAAGCTGAGACATTGTGCTAGACCCAGATCTATGAAAGAATCCACTGTCTGCCTCTTGATTGAGAGAGGGGGCAACAGGTAACTAGGGTGAAAGACTCTGCCTGGAAGACCCCATGTACATGAAGGCAATGTGATTAGACAGAACTTAGGGAAACTAATTTAAATACAAATTCCCAATTTACTATATGCTTAGCTACACAGACACAATGTTTGCTGTTATGGTTTAAAATACAAACCCACTTGTTACAAAAATTTGTCAACTGCTAAATAGTAATACCCATTCTTAGTGTCCTAAATGTAGTTCTGTAAATATAAAACTGTAACTGCTTTAAGCACATAATCTCTCTCTTGGGTAAGAATTTTGGTAGGTGATAAGGTAATAACTGCACAAATAGCTCTACAACAAAGGTCAGAGGACAGTGCTATACAAAATGACAAAGAGAAGGAGCAAAATGTATTCTCTGAACCAGGGCCCAGCCCGAATAAATGCAATAGTCAGTAGCATAGAAAAAATTTGAGCCCATCACCCGAGGAATGGTTGAGAAAGATGTGGTATTTTTACACAATGGAGTATTATTCAGCTATTAAGAATGATAAACTGCAAGCCTT
>NW_004524987.1:165877-166444 GCF_000260255.1 Octodon degus | reverse complement strand
TTATTTGTTGAAACTGTACTTTCGATTTGATTTGAAACTGTCTCATTGCTATATGTTTATCAATAAAACTTTGAAAAGAAAAAAAAAGAAAAAATTTGAAATCACACACCAGAAATCTCTATCTTAACAGTGTCTCAAGTAAATAAATAACTGCAGAAAGGTATACAGGAAATCAGATCAGAAATAATCTCTGAAATAAAAATTAAAAAGATAACTATAATGAAAGAAGTACTAAGTGCTTCCAAAGAAGATATTGATGAAGCAATGCAGAAGAATAGAAAAATGATGGAATTCTTGAATAAGAAATATGGGAAAGAAATAGAATGCATGAAGCAGACTCAAAGAGATAAACAGGAAATTAAAAGCTCAATCATAAGCTAGGAAAATCCTTTCAATGAAAGTGAAGGAAGAGTTCCAGTTTTTGAAAACACTGTTGCAGCTAGTGAAAAGTTAAAAAAAAGATCTCTTAAAAACAAATAGGATAGTCAGGGTGAGAATCTTTCCAATTAATTCCTAGATTAAAGAATCTTCTGAATATTCTCTGGATCATTGCCTTGCTCATCTTTT
>NW_004524987.1:158328-164877 GCF_000260255.1 Octodon degus | reverse complement strand
ACAAGTCTGCATCTTGTACAGCAATTAACCACTAAGAAGAATATATGCAGTGTATTATTTCTTGAAACTGTACTTTTGATTTGATTTGAAACTGTCTCATTGCTATATGTTTCTCAATAAAACTTTGAAAAAAAATAAAAACAAATAGGATAGAGCAAGCAATATTTCAACATCTACAAGATGATGCAAAGGTGAACAACGTAACACTAATAGGCATGAATGAGAAAGAATGAGTCAATACAAATGATATAAAACGAATATGGAGTGCTTCCCTGGCAACACACAGTCTTGAGTTCACTCCCTGGTACCACAAAAAAAGAGAATATATACAGAAGAAATAACAGAAAATTTCCCAAATGTGGATAAACAATCGATATTTAAGTAAACAAAGCATATAGAACTCCAAAATAACATCACCACAATTAAAAACACACCCAGACATATAATAGTCAAGATCCCAAAAATCCAGCGCAAGAACAATACACTGAAAGCCAATAGAGGGAGCCTGCCAGTTAGCTCAGTTGTTTAAGCATCTGCGTATGCAAATGCAGTCAGGCATAGGATACCACTGTTCCATCCTGAGCTCTACATGTCTTATCAGACCCACCCATAAGATAGCCTGAGCAAGCCAGAAAAGAAATAAATAAATAAAGATTAATGACATAATTAATTATTGAAAACCACCAGAGGAAAAAAATCAGATCAAATTTAAAGGAAAACTTATCAGAATGACAGCAAATTTCTCTTCACAAACCATCAAATCAAAAAGAACATTGAGGAAAGTACTTCAAGTCCTCCTAAAAAACAAATTCGGGACCAGACAGTTGTACCATGCAAAGCTTTCTTTCAAATTTGATGGACAAGGGCTGAGGAGATGGCTCAGTGGAATAAGGGCTTCCATAGCAAGTACATATGCCTAAGTTTGATCTCCAGTTCCGCAAAAATAAAGTTTGATGGACAAGTGAGATACTTCCATGACAAGGAACTAAAGAATTTCATGATGACAAAGCCAACCCTACACAGACTATTAAAAGCTATTCAAGAAAGGAAGAAAAATGACCAGAACTCCAGAAATGAGAATGGAATGAGCACACCAAATAGGGAAACAAATTAAACACAGGAGAAAAAGGGTTAAACAACAGCAGGAAAATAACATGTCAATCATAAGTCAATACATCACAATTATAACCATCAATGTAAATGGACTCAATGTATCAATTAAAAGAAATAGACTGACACAATGGATTATGAAGCAAAATTCCAACAATACACTGCAAACAAGAAACACTTAAATCATAAAAAAAATTCAAAAGCTAAAAGTCAAACAATGGGAAAAAATACAAGCATCTGCACCTCAGAAAAAAGCTGGGGTAGCAATCCTGTTCACTGGGAGTCTGCACTTCAAAACAACAATCATCAAAGAAAATTTAAAAAGTCACTACATATTGGTTATGGGGAAAATAGAAGAGGATGAGGTTACAGTCATAAATATGTTCACATAAAACACAGAAGTGTCCAACTCTATAGGACAAATAATAATGGACATGAAAATTCTAATATCCAGTACCACAATCTTAGAGGATAAAATAACAACACCTTATCAAAATAAGATAGGAAAAGCAGACAAAAAATTAAGAAAGACAGCAGAAAGAAACAAACAGAACTTGCAACAAATGGACTTAGTGGAAATACACAGAATATTCCACGAAACCATACCTGAATACACATTTTTCTCAGCTGCACATGTGATATTTTCTAAAATAGAGGACATACTACTCCATAAGTAATGCTTCAGGGTATGCTACATAGCAGAAATTATCCCGTGCATATTGTCTGACTACAGTGCACTGAAACTGGAAATAAATGACAAAAAAACCCACTGAAACCAAATAAATAGCACTGCACAGCACCTCCCACACCCTGCCCACCGAATAGGAATGTCTGCCTCTTTTCGGGAACTCCCAGATTCTGAGCAAAGGCCCGGTGAGTGTGTGGGAGAGCTTCCACCTACCCTGCACCAGTGGAAACTATTGGTCCCAGCCTAGATGCAACATGGGTGAGACCCTCTTCCACACACTTGGGACACCCCCCAACACTCTGAGAACATACCCTACCCAGGACTATGAGTATGATTTTCTGCCGCATTCTGGGAACCCCCAGATCCTGTCCTAGGCCAGGCCTGGTGAGTGTGTGGGAGAGCTTCTGGTTACTCTGCGCAGGTGGAACCTACTGACCCTAGCCCAGGTGGAGCTTGGGTTAGACCCTCTTTCATCCACTTGGCCCCCTCACCACTACTCCATAGTAACCCCCCACCCTGCTCACAGAGTAGGAATTTCTGTCACATTCCGGGAACCCCAGATCAAGTCCTAGACCAGGCCCAGTGACTGTGTGCAAGAGTTGCCTCTCTGCCTACTCCACCTTGTCCCCTACAAATTCAGCTGAGGCCTGGCATACAGGCCTGGGGTGAAACCATGCAACTGCAATCCCTACAGAGGGTGTAGGGGAGAGAACAACCCAGCTAGTCCAGGAGCAGAACATCTTACAAGAGGGGCTCAACAGGTTCACCCACAAGGGCAGCAGCAGGAAGGAGCTGAGAACAGCTGCCATATCCAAGCCAAGCAAAACTGGATAAAGCCAAACTTTATAGATCTGCATCTGAATTTCAGTAGGTGCTAAGGTTATGATTGCACCAAAGATCTACAACAAAGGTCAGAAGACAGTGCTACACAAAATGACAATGAGAAGGACCAAAATGCAATCTCAGACAACAGGCCCACCCATGACAAGTGCAGAGGACACTAACACAGAACAAAGTAAGAATGACACAGCTGAAAGCAAGGAATCAACGGCTTCTGAAATAAAGAAAGAGTTGCAGAAAGGTATAGAAGGACTCAGATTGGAAATGAAAAAAGAAATCCCTGAAATAATACCATCTGCAATAAAGAATCAAATGCAGAAACATATGGAGGAAACACAATGTCCACGCAGAGCAAGTGCAGAGGGCACTAGCTCAGCTCAAACATATGAATTAATAACGTCGATAGTAAATAAGCAAAAGCAGAAAGTCATAGAGGAAATCAGAGCAGAAGTATCTGAAATAAGAAAACAATTATCTGAATTCATAGCATCTGAAGTACAGAATCAAATACAGAACCATAGAGAGGAAACCCAATCTGAAAAAAAAAACTGCAGGAAAATAATTAATATCTGCTTCTAAATAAGATATTGATAAAAATATATAAGACATTAAAAATGATGTATTCTTTCAATGAGCAATACAGGAAAGAAATAGATCGCATGAAGCAGAGTCAAAGAGATATAGAGGAATTTAAAATCTCAATCACAAGCTTGCAGAACCATTTAAGTGAAAGTGAAGACAGAAATTGAAATTTTGAACATGCTGGTGCAGCCAGTGAAAACATAAGAAAGGATCTCTTAAAATAACTATGACTCAGGAAAAAAATAGTTCATCACCAGCAAGATGATGCAAAGATGAACAATGTGACAATAATAGGCATCAATGAGAAAGAAGGAGTCAATACAAATGACATTTAAAAAAATTGGGCAAAAGTAATAGCAGAAAACGTCCCAAATATGAGGAAACAATCTGACATTCAGGTAACTGAAGCATACAGAACGTCAAGTAACCTCAACCGGATTAAAAACGCACCAAGACATATAATAGTCAAGATCAAAGAAATTCAGCAAAAGAATAATATATTGAAAGCTGCTAGAGCAAAGAAGCAGATCAGATCACATTAAAAAAAAAAAACAACCATGAGAATTATGGCTGATTCTCGTCACAAACCATGAAGGCAAGAAAAGCATTGAGTACAGTACATCAAGTCCTCTATGAAAAAAAATTCCAGCACAGATTACTATACCCTGCAAAACTCTCTTTCAAATTTGATGGAGAAGTGAAATACGTGCATAATAAAGAAAAATTAAAGAATTTCATGATAAAAAAGCCAAAGATACACATGCTGCTGAAAGATGTTTTAGAGAGGGACCAAAATGATCAGAACTCCACGAATGAGATCAGAAGCTAACAACAAACTAGGGCAAGCAATTAAACACAGGAGAAAAAGGGGTAAACAGCAAAAGGTAAATAACATGTCAAACATAAGTCAATACATCACAATTCTAAGCATCAATGTAAATGGACTCAATTCACCAATTAAGAGAAATAGACTGGCACAGTGGATTAGGAAACAAAATTCAACAATATACTGAATACAAGAAACACATTTAACTCATAAAGACATCCATAGGCTTAAAGTGAAAGGATGGAACAGAATATTACAAGCCATAGCTTCAAAAGAAATTACCAACAAAGTGAAAAGACAACCCATAAATTTGGAAAAAAAATCATGACAAATGAGTACTAAGACAAAGGTAGGCAGTCTTTATAAAGAACTAAAAAACACTTGGGCCCCAAAATTTAAAGACTCAGTCCAGAAATGGGCAACTAAAATGAACACACACTTTTCAGAGGATAAAATTAAAGAAGCGAATAAATATATGAAAAAATTCTCCGCATCACTACACATCGGCATAATGCAAATTAAAACAATATTGATATATCATCTCACCCCAAAAAGAATGTCTATCATAAAGAAATCAACCAACAATAGATGTTGGAGAGGCTGTGGGTATAAAGGAACCCTTCTCCACTGCTGGTAGGAATGTACACTGGTGCAACCATTATGGAAATCAGTGTGGAGACTCCTTAGAAAAGTTGGACTGGAAATCCCATTTAAGCCAGCTACTCCTGTACTGGGAATTTTCCCAAAGGATCTGAAAACATCATATCATAAGGATGTATGTGTGCCTATGCTTATACCAGCACAATTTATGATAGTTAAATCTTGGAAACAAACAAGATGGCCATCGCCTGAGGAATGGTTGAAAAAGATGTGATATTTTTACACGTTGGAGTATTACTCAGCTATGAACAATGATAAACTCTAAGTTTTTATATTGAACTGGATGCCACTTGAAGATATACTCATAAGTGAAATAAATCAAACAGACATGTGTAAATATCGTATAGTTTCCCTAGTATAATATGTTAAAAGAAGAAATAAAAAATAGCAATATATAATACAAGTAAAAGGAAAGCAGGTACTCGAGGACTACCTAACTAAGAGAAGGAAAGGAGAAGAGCTAGGAAACATGACAGAATCAAGCCATACATTTATATGTAAAAGATAGTCAAGGCAATGATCCTGAGAATCTTCAGAAGATTTTTTTAATCTAGCAGTTAGTTGGAAAGATTCTCACCCTGGCTAACTACATATACTGATACCTGTGAACTAAGCAACTGAACTGAGGATGGTAATCCTAATAGTAGGGTCATGCTTGGAGTGCCTGCCATTCTGGTCTTCTGAATATGGGCTGCTTCTCATGACATGACAGCTGTTGCTATGATGTCTCTCAGGTAGATCGTTGTTCAAAAAGAAGGGGGTGGTGAAGGAAAGCAAGAGACAGGAAAAGGAATATTGTGGGACTGTCCTGCTTCAAGGCTTATATGGTGAGATTTTTGGACTTATGTGCAAACATGAGAAGTACATAATTCTTTATGCCTATTTTTAAAATATATTCTAATTTAAAATTTTTTTATCATATTCTCTAGGGACTTAAAGTTCAACATATCAATACTTGATGAAAAATACCTGTTCCATGTTATGCCTAAGATATTTGATATTCACACAGGTACTGAGGTTAAGCTTAACAGCCTAGGTTGTATGGTAATAACAATAAGCTTCTCTTATGGACGGTTAACAACCTAAGTTTGCAGACCAAAATTAGAGAAAAAGGAGGGTATCAAGGAAAGCGAACATTTTGGCCCTAGCCTTCCAAGGTCAATTAAGTCTGAGGACATGAGAACTTGTACCATAATGTCATATACCTCGGTAGTGTCCCAAATTTTCTGATCCAGGAGATTATGGGGCCAAAGAGCAAAGTGATCGATGATGTGGAGTGTGCCTAAGGAGAGTTACATGGAAAGAAAACATTCTGTCAGGCTTTTACAGAGAGCACATTATCTAAGCCATAGCTGTGACTCATCCACATGGCTAACACTGACAATGGTTCTACAATGTGAGGTACAGAATCTCAGGATAAATCCTGAGGAGATCTTATCAGACCCAAAAGCTACAACTCTTGTTGCATAGGTCCTGCTTTATCTTGGTCTTAACCATTCAGCAGAAAAGTATGAAAATGAAGTAGAAGAAGTAAAACCATGCTGTTATGTTGAGCTATAGGGGGCTCAGGTCAACAATTTCTGACACTGCCAGTGAAACAGAAGACCCAATACTATTATGGACTACTGTACTCTTTTAGAATATTTTGCTGAGTTAATGCACCTATGATATTAAAAAATGAACTTAAGAAAAAAAGGATTACAGATGAATGGCCATTTTGTATCTGTGTATTCTAAATTTTTAGCATACGTATATAGTTACATTCTCTTAATGAATAGAGGGATTTGTTCTAATAGAGTTTTAAATAGGATATCATGTTCACATCTTGTGCAACAATTAAATA
>NW_004524987.1:157303-157820 GCF_000260255.1 Octodon degus | reverse complement strand
AATAAAAACAATTAAATACTAGGAAGAATTTGTAGAATATGTTCATTATTGAAACTGTTCTAACAATTTGGTTTGCAACTGTCTCTATTTGTGATTTGTTTCTCAATAAAATTATGGGGAAAAAACAAATAAATACTTGGAACCTAAAAAACAACCTCCTCAACAACCAATGGGATACCAAAATGACTTTACACAATATCTATGGGCCGAGATGATACCTCAGTAGAATAAATGTTTGGCTGGCAAGCAAAAGGGCCTGAGTTCAATACTTGGTTCCACAAAAAATTAAATCTATAAATAAAACCTATAATTCAATACAAATTCAATCACAACTCATTTCAATTGATGGGATGCAATAAAAGCAATTATTTGAAGGACATTTATAGCTCTGAAAACACACATTGGAAAAATGGGACAGGAACAAGTAAATTCCCTAATGCTGCACTCAAAAATCTAGAAAAAGAACAGCAAACCAAACACAAAGCCCAAAGACGGGTGGAAATTATAAAGATTAGAG
>NW_004524987.1:150633-151152 GCF_000260255.1 Octodon degus | reverse complement strand
AAGTCAATACATCTCAATTCTAACCATTAATGTAAATTAACTCAATTCACCAATTAAGAGAAATAGACTGGCACAGTGGATTAGGAAACAAAATCAAACAATATACTCTATACAAGAAACACATTTAACTCATAAAGACATTCATAAGCTGAAAGGCAAAGGATTGTACACAGTACAACTTGCCAACACATCAGAAAAAAGAAGGGGTAGAAATTTTGTTCTCAGATAGTCTCAACTTCAAACTAACAATGATCAAGCGAAATAAAGAAGGCCACTATATACTGGTTAAGGGGAAAATTCAAGAGGAAGAGGTAACACTGATAAATATGTATGCAGCAAACGTGGGAGCACCTAACTGTATAAAGCAAACCATAATGGACATGAAAAATCTAATATCCAATACCACAATTTTAACAGGAGACCTTAACACACACTTATCTCCAAAAGAAAAGTCAACCAGACAAAAACTTAGCAAAGAAAAAACAGAACTCAAACAGAGTTTGAAACAAATGGACTTGG
>NW_004524987.1:146753-147842 GCF_000260255.1 Octodon degus | reverse complement strand
ATAGAATACAGCAAATCATCAAGAAGATCATACACCATGACCAGGTAGGATTCATCCCAGGGATGCAAGGATGGTTCAATATTCGAAATCTATCAATGTAATACACTATGTCAATAGAGCGAAAATTAAAAACCACGTGATCATCTCCATTGATGCAGAAAAGGCTTTTGACAAAGTCCAACACTCATTGATGTTCAAAGGCCTACAGAAAATTGGAATAGGTGGACTCTACTTCAATCTGGTAAAAGCCATTTATGAAAACCCAACAGCTAACATAATCCTAAATGGGGAAAAACTGAAATCATTTACGCTTAGATTGGGTACAGGACAAGGATGTCCTCTATCACCCCTCCTGTTCAATATACTTATGGAATCATTACCTGCAGCAATAAGACAAGAGAAAGAAATAAGAGGAATAAGAATAGGCAAAGAAGAAATTAAATTATCTTTATTTGCGGATGACATGATACTTTAATTAGAAGACCCAAAAATCTCCATCAAAGGCTACTAGAATTAATACAGAAATTCAGTAGCATAGCAGGTTATAAAGTCAATACTCAAAAGTCAATAGCATTCCTATACACAGAAAAAAAACACATTGAGAGGGAAATTATAGAAACAATACCTTTTACAATAGTACCGAGCAAAATAAAATACCTTGGAATTAAACTAACTAAAGAAGTCAAAGATCTATTCAATGAAAATTACAGTACTCAAAAACAGATCATAGAGGATTTCCGAAAATGGAAAGATATCCCATGCTCCTGGATAGGAAGAACCAACATTGTGAAGATGGCCATACTCCCAAAATTGCTGTACAGATTTAATGCAATCCCTATTGGATTGTCACTGACATATCTCACAGACATAGAGAAATAATTCCTAAAATTTATCTTGAACCGGAATGTCCTAGAATAGCAAAGGCAATTCTGGGCACTAAAGACAAGTCAGGTGGCATTACTATTCCTGACTTGAAATTATACTACAAGGCTACTGTGATAAAACAGCATGGGGCTGGCATCAAAATAGACCTGAGGATCAATGGAATAGATTACAAGACACTAAAGCGCCTATGAACACACTCAGCCA
>NW_004524987.1:133115-139043 GCF_000260255.1 Octodon degus | reverse complement strand
GGGCAAGGTGAAGTAGGGGGTAGAGGAAGCTCTCTACACACACTCACGGTACCTGGGCTAGGACTGGTTCTTGGGGCTCCGGGACGGGGCAAAAATTCCTACTCGCGGACGGGGTGGGGGAGGCACTGCGGAGTGGTTGTGGGGGGTAGCCCAAGGGGTTGGGAGAGCGTCTTGCCCACGCTGTGCCTCTGCTGGGACTGGTCCCGCCGGCGCAGGGTAGCAGGAAGTTCTCCTCACACTCACCGGACCTGGGCTAGGACTGGGTCTCTATATGAGTGTTGAAGGTACCACCAGTATTTATTTATCATAAATTTCAGGGTGATGATATTACTTTTATAGGTCAAGTGGCTGCTGCATTTCTTCACTGTTACTACAAGCATTGTGAGATGCTTTAGTTGGTTCTAGTAACATGAGAGATCTTACCAAATGACATGAATGGTAGTCAAGTGTTTAAACACTGAGATCATAAGAGGCATATCCTCTATGTTGGCCTTAAGCATTTCTCATGATTTATACCTATACAGCAAGACATGGGTGAGGAAACTTGTGAGTTGGAGGACTAAAATACAATTTCGATTTGCCTCTTTGCTAAGCATTATAAGTTACCATCAGGGTGCTCAGTACCCAAGAATTGGCTATCGAGAATGTATGGTATGAGTAAGTATCCAAATTCAGATTAATATGAAAAGTGTAAATCTTTATCTTTCTGACGTTGTCTTGCTAATGGAAATAAAATGTGTATATCCCTAACCTAAGGAAATGAAACAAATCTCTGAAGAGATATTCTGCAAAATAGTAATATTCAACTAGTTGTCCACAGTTGGGTAACTTTATCTGTTCATATGAGCAACAAATTTGATGATAAAATATATAACAGAACAACCATTGTTAGTTAGCTATTCTTGTTTTGAAAATCTGTAACATATCCAATGTATGTTACCCTATTTCTGCCTATGTTTCTGCTATTTGTTTTTACTCTTCAAGACAAAATTAAATTAAACGCATGGCAAGTACAAAGGCTTGTGTTGAATCCCTGGTTCCAAAAAATAAAAAATAAAAATAAATACATTCTGCTAATTTTTTTTTTGTGTGCAATGACAGGCTTCATACATTACACTTCCCATTGTGATATTGTTATAGCTTATACCTAGATATTACCTCCAAAGCTTCACATGTCCAGAGGTAAGGCTTTGATCAGGTGGCTGGTCATGACTGTGCAATACTAGATTAGTCCACTAATTGGATTTACATATTTCTACTTGTGTATGATTGATTCATTGAAGCGGGAAGACCCACAGTGAGTGTGCAAGGCCTCCCGTAAAAGGCTTATAGACTGGATGAAATAAAATGGAAAGAGGTTTCTCTGTTTTCTGCCTGACATGCCAACTTACCATGGAGCCAGTCAATTGTAGGCTTAAGTCTTTACAAATAAACCTTTTCTCCTTTAACTTGTGGGTGTTAGCAACAGAAAAGTAACTAAAGACAGACATCATAACACAATACGCTATTCATGTGTTTGTGGTGATGCTAGTGTAAATAGTGTTAATTAACTGCCAGTTATTTAAAAGTGTAGCATATATAATTATGCACTAAACATAGTAGTTGATAAGGGTAAGTGACTATGTTATTGGCTTGTCTTCACTTTACTGTAGTTTTATTGCTATTTTGGTGTAGTAAAAATCAAACTCCTTTAAAAAATGTTTAGTGTTATCAAATTCTTTTTTTTTTTTTGTGGAACTGGGAATTGAACTCATGCCTTGAGCTTGGCAGGGAAGCACTTATTCCACTGAGCCATCTCCCCACCCCCAGCGTTATCAAATTCAATGGAGAATAAATGCCATAATGTCTGACAGAATGTAGAGGAAGAAAGTCAGGTTTTAGGAAAATGAGAATATTGTAGTAGATTAATTACACACAATTATTTCTGTTTTCCCATAATTATGTCCCTTGGGAGGCCTCAGATGATACTCTTCTGTATGATATTCTATAAGAGAACTACTCCCTTGACAATTTCTGTAGTATCTGCCTTCTGTTCAGCAAAGGTAGTAATGAAGTTTATCACCATTGAAATCACCAGCAGCGAAATGACTAACTGCTTTGACACAAAGCAGTTTCTACCAGTAGTTAATCATATATCCACTGGTATTTAAATTGGTGAGCATTTTGATACGGAAGAAAGAAAATAAATATAAACATAAGGATCAGAACCATGCTTAGATTTGTCACAACAGGATATCATGCATTTCCCTTCATCTAAACCAAAACTCATGTGGCAAGAATACTTGCAGAAACATTCCTAAAACACTGTCATAATTATATTGTTTACAGGGATGCAACTAGAAACCATACTCATAAGTAAAATGAATCAGACCCGCAAGTGTAACCGTCACATTGTTTTGCTACTGCAAGAACCTGAAAGAGTAAATTAAAGAAATGGAAGGTGAAATAGATACTATGACTGGGTCAGAAACTGTTGAAAGGGAAGGAACAACTGGGATAAGGGACAGGAGATAAAAAACAAGTCAGGGAAAATATATATATATATATAGGATAGCTTGAATGAGTGTACTTCTTATTTCTGCTGGTCTAATGGAAGGAATAATCAATAACTAATATTTTTTCCTCTCTTTAATTTTTGACCAATTTTGCATGCTTATATATGGTTATCTGAACAACTAATTTGAAGGCAACAATATGCAATATAAAAAACATTGTTGAATTTCTATCATTTTGTTTAGTGAATTTCTGTATTTTTTCTAATGTTCCTTTTCAAAATAAACTAAATTTCATTCTCTTTAAAATATAAATGAATGAATGAGTAAATAAATACATAAACTAATTCAAATGACCGTGGTTGAGGGAACAAAAAAAAATTATACGTGTAAAAAATTATACGTGTAAAAAATTATACTGTGTAAATCTTTCTCCAGGTATTATCCCCTAAAGTGGCTTCCAATAATTTTCTTTGGAGAACGCTTATAAAAATTGGGGAAAACCACCTTTTCAGGGGTAGCATTATTAAGCTATGTCTATATAATTTTTTAAATTCAACTTAATTTTATTGTGAAGAGTAAAAACAGAAGCAGAAAAACAATTACAAAAGTCAGAAAAGGGGTTATATATAACAATACATATGTTATAGATTTTCAAAACAGGAATAGCTAATTAACAATAGTTGTTATATTATCTATTTTTATCAACAAATCTGATGCTCAGATTAACATATATTGGGGAAATAATTGAATATTGGTACTTGCATTGAAGAAATCTTAATATTTCTTGGGTTTTTGCTTTAATTGATTTTAAAGTGAGTATACTGATTGATAATTAGAAAAGGGACACACTTAGAAGAGCATGATGAGAGGTATCCAATCATGAGGAGTTTTTTTGAAGTTTAACTTTATTTTATTAATTTCTTAAAGTTTTCATTCATTTTAATGAGAAAATAAAATAACACTGACAGTTTCAAAACAGGTTAGTAGGACACTTAAAATATTTAATACATTGCATATTGTTGTCTTTGTAGTGGTTAGTCAGAGGACAAGATGCAGGCATGATATTTTGTATAAAAATATTAGTACAAACCTTTCTTCTCATTGAACTACAAGAAAGTAGCTCTATGACTATCCTTTTTTGCATAAACATATTTTTTTCACTACAAAATGATAGCCTATGGATTTTTTATGGGTTAAATGTGTTTCCTGTATACAGAATATTGTTGGATTTTGTTTCTTAATCCACTTTGCCAGTCTATTTCTTTTAATGGTGAATTGAGTCCATTTACATTGATAGCTATAACTGATACGTATTGACTTATGTTTGTCGTGTTATTTTCCTACTGTTGCCTCCCTAATTTTCTCCTATGTTTAATAGTTTACTGTGTTTGGTGGGTTCTTTCTGTTTTTCTTCTTGGAATTGTGGGTATGTTGATCCCTTTCTAGAATATATTTTAGTATTCTCTGTACAGTTCATTTGGTCATCATAAATTTCTTTAGTTGTTCTTTGTATTGGAAGTACTTTACTTGTCCATTAAACTTGAAAGCTACTCTTGCGGGGTATACCAGTCTGTGTTGGAATTTGTTTTCTTGTAGGATTTGATGTACTTTGCTGCATCCTCTTCTTGACAGGATGGTTTGTGAGGAGAAAACAGCTGTCATTCTTATGGGCTTTCCTTTAAATGTGATCTGTTTCTTTCTTCTAGAAGCTTTTAGTATGCTGTTCTTGTGCTGTATTTCTGGGATCTTGATTATTATATGTCTGGGTATAGTTTTAAATGGGTTGATGTTATTTGGAGTTCTATATGCCTCTGTTACCTGAAGGTCAGATTGTTTCTCCATATTGGGAGTTTTCTGCTATTCCTTCTGCCCATATTCTTGCTATGTCATTTGTGCTGTCTCCCTCTTTCTCATTGATGCCTATTAGTCTTATGTTGTTCATCTTTGCACTTTCTTGCAGCTGTTCTATTGTCATTTCCTGGATCCTAGCTATTTTTAAGAGATTTCTCCCTACCTTTTCACTAGCTGCAATGGTGTCTTCAAGGTATAAAAGTATGTCTTTACTTTCATTCAAAAGTTTCTGCCAATTTTAATTGAGTTTTTAATTTTTTGTATCTCTTTGAACATGCTTCATGCATTCTTTCCTATATTGTTTATTCAAGTTTTACATCATCTTTTTAGTCTCCTCTACTTTTTTTATCAATGTCTTCTTTAGAAACACTTAGTAATTATTTTATTTAGTTATCATTTCTTTTTTATCTGTGAGATTATTTCTGATCTGATTTCCTCTATGCTTTTCTGCATCTGTTTCTTTACTCCACTTATTTCAGAGATTTTGGTGTGTCTTCCAATTTCTTCTATGCGGATATCTCTTGGGTTTTTTTGTGTGGATTGGGGGCTGACAGTTCATTTTGCTCCTTCTTTTTGTCATTTTCTATTTCAGAGAAAACTCTATATTTTGATTTCTGTGATATCCTTTTGTGAAAGTTTGAGATTAGGTAGCTGTGTCACTGGAGTCAAAATCTCTCTGTAAAAAGTCTGTTCTTTAGGTTCTATCTCTTCTGAATCAGAGATTCTTTTTGTGTGTGTCCTAAGATTTTGCCTTCTCTATTGATTGAGAGTGAGATATTAGTTTCCATTTGGTACTGTTTTCTGTCCTTCAGTGTAGTGCTTTGGTGAGGTTTTTAACAAGCATTGCCTGATATTCATTCCCAAGGGAAAACACGTGCTCAAGGCATATGTGGTTCACATTTGCAGTAGGGCAATTAGCAATGCTAGTGAAATTTTAAAGTTGACAATCTTGTGTAACTAATGGGTTAGTACTTTAGACCATAGGATCAAACATTATAGCTGTATAACAAAACAGACATTAAATTAAGAATTTGCATTTATATTAGGTCCCCTGAGATCTGTCTGGTCACCTCCCCTTCACATACTTGGAATCTTCCAGGCAGACTATCTCACCCCAATTACCTGCTGTCACCTCTGTGCTTGGAGGAGTCTCCCGTTTTTGTGGACCTGGGTCTGGGTTCATCTGGGCCCAGTAGTACACTTCAGCTCACTGAGTCTAGATCTAATGAACTCAAAATATACTGGCAGGACCAAGCTTAGGTCTGATTGCTGTGTTCAGGTTCTTCTGGCTGAGCCCCGTCCAAGTGGGCTCACTGCACCCCACTGGCTGCAGATCTCATGGCTCTTTTCTGGTAAACCCACTGAGGTGGAGTGGGCCTGCCAGGTCCCAATGGCTACCAGTCCCTTTAAATTTATATAATTGAGAATACAAAACATCTATGATTTTTCAGGTCTTACTGGAGTTTATGGAAGTCATGTGATCAATGAAGTTTTCCTACAGGTTAATCACCCTATCTATAGCCATAATATGTTTACTTCCCCATACCTAAATGTATTTTTGAAATACATGTATTAGAAAATG
>NW_004524987.1:126466-132311 GCF_000260255.1 Octodon degus | reverse complement strand
AAAAATGAAACTTAAAGACATTATACTAAGTGAAATAAACTAGTTAAAATAGGGATAATACTCTGTTATTCCACTTATGTGAAATATGTAGAATGTTTACAAACAGAAAGGAGAATGCTAACAGACAGGGGCTGGGGAAGGGAAGATAAGATGAATGAATATGAATGAAAATGGAGTTTCAGTTTAAGAAGATAAAAATGTTCTGAAGAAGAGATCTAGTGACAATTATATAACAGTGTAAAGGTACTTAATGCCATTGAAATCCTCTCTATCTAAAAGTGATTAAAGGGTAAAATTTATGTAATGTGTACTTTACCATATTAAAAGGAAAACAAGAACCAAGGGCAAGCTGCCATAACTGCTATTCATTTAAGAAGTAAAAATCGTATAGATAGATGGATGGACAGATATCAAGGTCAAAGTTAAAATGAACTTCTAGCTCTCTTGCTTACTCTAGCCATATCTATGTCAATGCCATATATTATATGGAGATTGAAGAGATTACACTTAGTAATCTCAGTCATTTCACTTTTAAAAACTAAAGGAAAATGGATCATTTACAATGCTTGGTAATTATAAAATAATGAGGTGTTAATTCAAATAAAAGTATTCATTGTTTCCTACAATGCTGTTGCTCAGCTTACTTGATATAAGCATGTAAAATTGGAAAAAATGAACACTAACCATTGTCAAAAACCTATCATCTTTTTTTGAAATTGTATATTCTTTGTAATGTCTTATCTATAATTTTATACTCTCTTTAAAATAAAAACTATTCTATTTTATGGATATTTTCACGGAGCAAGTAAAAACGTGGAATAATTTTTGATTGTTAGTTTTTGATTAGGAAAGTTCTCTTTTGTATCTATGCCAATAAAAAAAATCAGTGAAAAACAGTTCACATTTACTTGCCATATAGCAGTACACTTAAACTTTGTCTGTTTTACTCAAGGACTGTGCCAATCCTTTTCATCTCTATAAAATTATAGACTATAAAAAAGTGATTGTCTAGGTGTCTCTAAAGCTGATACTACATTATATGGATGATATTATAGAGATTGGATGTTATGAAAAACAACCAGAAATGGTCCAGATTGAGATAGATAGATGATAGATAGATAGATAGATAGATAGATAGATAGATAGATAGATAGATGATAGACAGATGATCGATATAGATTGATAGATGATATATAGATGTAGATTTTAACATAAAGATGTAAATGATGCAGATTGTATAGATGTAAATATATAACTGCATGACAGAGTGGGAAATGAAGTGAAAGAAAATTTAGTCCATCAAACTTATCATAGCCTCAGTAGGGTAATGCATGCAAAAGGAACCAAATGTTATAAAACATTGAAAATCAATTTATTTTGTTGGAGGGATCACACAGCACATAGGTACAAAAATGTTATTTTTATAATCTCATTTTTAAAACTTCTATTTGAACATAATGCTACTCTATTTTAACACTTCTTTTATGTCATTTGTAATTCTTATTTTGCCTTTACCATTCTATTTGATAGATATTGACATAGATCATTTGTTTGCATCTCTGTCTCCCCTATCCAAACCTCATTTACAATAAAAGTAGGGTACTATTTAAAAAGATATACATCTGTTTACCTCAGAAGTTTGAAAAGAGACAGTGCATAGGTAAATAGTGAATACTGATAATTAGTTATTCTATATTTATCCCGAGTACATTGTATTTCGAATAGATACATACATGAACTAATATCACAAATCAAAAAAGTTTGCAAGTTTCAAGTGTCAAATTCTGTATGGGTATAAAAGCAGGGCCAGTGAAATAGCTCAGCAGACTAAGCACCTGCTTAGGCAAGTGCAGGGACCTGGGTTCAATCCCTGGTACCACGTGCCATGGCCAGACTTGCCCCAGGGCATGTTGAGCCATGCACTGTGACTGTGTGTGGTGGTACGTGCCTATAATCCCAGCGCTGGGGAGGCTGAAAACAGGAGGATCACTATGAGTCAGAGCTAAGTAGTGAGACGCTTACCAAATACATAAAAATAAATAAATAAATAATAAAAATAAAATCATGCAGACATGCAATCATATACCCAATCAACAGACTTTTCAATTTATAATAAGAACCATGTTAAAGGCCAGCCAGATAGTTTAGGATACTAAAGTGCCTGCCTAGGAAGACATAGGGACCTGGAGTTCCATCTCCACTGTGCCATGCCTCCCCCTGCCCCTGGGCCAACCAAATCCCAGACTGGGATTGAGACTGGGGGTAGTACCTTGAGCCTGTAATCCCAGCGCTTGAGAGGCTGAAAACAGAAGGTTCACTAGAAGTCCAATCTGTGTAGTGAGACCCCGTAGACTCTCTATAAAATTAAAAAGAGACATTTTTTATCTTATTATAAGAATTAAAAGCAGCATTTGAATAACCATAGAACAATAATTAATAAAGAGCATCAAAATTTATCTTTTTACTTTTTCAAAGATAAAAATGAAAATATGTGTCACAGAGTGCAAAAACATTGGAAAAACACTTATCTTTGGCAAACATTGGTATTCAAGATATTTGTTTAAAAACTAGCAGAACTGAATAATATAAAAGCTTTTTGAAGAAAATGAATAAATACATAAAATTTACTTTGACATGTATCTAAAATATCAAATGGATTTCTGCAATGTAGAGAGATAGATCAATGTGGAAGTATATAGTAAATTTACAAGCATGCTAATAGCAATATGTAAGTGATGGGTATATATTTATCCATGATAATTTTTTTGAACTTTGATGTATCCCTGAAAATGTTCATACTAACTTGTTGGAAAAAAATATCTTTTCATCAAATGCACAAAATTAATTTTCCAAATATATCACAAAAAGTTAAATTTGATGCAATGGTTGGTGCCATGTATTTTCAAAAATATAACTTCTAGAGTTTCCAAAATATCTAATGTTATGCTATCCTGTACGTGTAGATAGAGCAGATGCTGTGCAGAATTGTATTTTATGAGATCTATCTGATATTGTTTGTACCTCTTGTCTTCTTGAAACAACTCTAAAGAATAATTTTGCCAAGGGTGCATGTTAAAATTATCTCTTACAAAGAAATTACCTGCCTATTTCTTTTGGAAGAGTTCCAACACAAATTTCAGACATCATGGAGATAGCATTCCTACAAGGTATGTAAACTTCTCTGTATGGCAGCATAAGCTGAAATTACAATAAATAAAAATAAAAGACATACTTGATCCCACAGAAAGCAGCATCTGTATCCCTACTACTTAGATGAAGAAGAATGGATCTTTAAAAGAAAAATAAATCTCTATTCTTGGGAAATTTTGTCTCCAGAAATGAGAAAAAAAGCAAAATTTGATACATTTTATGTTTTTTATCTTTGTGTTGAAATTTAATTTTTCAAGATCCATTGAAAATTTTAGCTCAGACAAATTGTCGTAAAAGAAAACTTGGAGAAGTAACCAAAGAGTATAAAGTACCACCACAGAAATACTTAAACATGAGGTGGTTTAAATGAACCATGAGAAGGGAAAAAGAATAGATTTCTAGAATAAGACTGTGAATGATCAGAGTCAGATAAGTGACCCCTTTAAAAGAATAAAATACAGCGGTTTTAATTCCTCATTCATACTTGATACTGTTTGACGGAAAGGTAATCTACCATGACCTTTAAAACCTTTCTATTACATGTTACCGATGTAGTTGTTAACCCATTACAAGAAGAGTGATATTTCCAACAGAGCTTTAAATAACAGGTTTGGAAAATACCATGAAAAAATAAATACATATCCTGTTGTGAGATCATTGTGGTTTTATACAGCACAAATGTCTGGCATCTGTACCTAGCTATTTGATGCTGAGG
The DNA here is from genome assembly GCF_000260255.1 of Octodon degus. Classification (NCBI taxonomy): domain Eukaryota; kingdom Metazoa; phylum Chordata; class Mammalia; order Rodentia; family Octodontidae; genus Octodon; species Octodon degus. The sequence goes on along the minus strand of NW_004524987.1, from coordinate 128,446 downwards.
ACACTGATCTTCTGTGCTACTCAGTTGACATCCACATGGGCGAAAACTGGTTAAAATGAACCTCAAAAGAAATTTTTCCTAGAAAAAAGAATTCACGAAGGACTGGAATGTACTCTTGGACCTGGGAGTTCAGTAAGTTAAAAGAAATTTTGCTATTTTTTTTCTTATGTTAGGGATGAAGCATATATTACCAATAAAATTATACAAATCCGTATTTTGCTTTAGAAAAAATTGCTGCTATTTAAATCCCACAGGGGAAGTATGCATATGATTGGGAAAAATGTGGCTGGCAGAAACACCTTCTCCTTACCTTGACTCTGCATCACATGATCTAGTACAATGCACTGATATGAATTAAAATATTCAGAAAATTTTTAACTATGTATTATTTGTCAAGCACTGTGGTAAACTTACTTTTCTAAGTGAGCATTTTTTAAGTCATAACCAAGGTCTATGGTCACTTTAAAAGTTATCATCTATGTCTGATGACTTTTGATTTAAGTGTACAGTGACGTGTGGTATCTTCTTGGTTCACTAAAAATAGAGAAGTTAACAACATAGCCAAGATTTCTGCTTTTGAGTCTTTTAATATGTGCTGTCTAGTTTGAACTGAGGTAAAAGAATGTTTCAGGCAAACAGAAGTTACAAGTAGAGATAAGATCCATAAAACTAATAAAACTGATTATGTATTATAAGACAACATGGATCAGGAAAAGCAAATAGTTATAGTGTACAATATATGATCAAGAAAGCCCTCTGTCTGGAGTCCATTTTTTTTGAGCTGAAACTCAGTAAATCAGAGTCAGCCATATGGAAATTTATATGAAGAACAATCCAGGAAAGCGAAATAACATCTGTGTAGACCATGAGGCAGTAATGAGTTTGGAATATTCATGTTGCAGAGTTAACAGAAAATCAATATGGCTAGAATGTAATAAATAAGTTGCACAAGCAGTGAATGACTAGTGTAGGAAAGATGCTAGATCACATGGAATTTGTAACCCATGGTGAGAAATTTGAATTGTACTTACACTATGATAGAATAATGGAGTTTTGGAATGAGAGACTTAAGCGTGGATGATATCATATTTTATGTATGCATTATTTTTAAGATTCCCTATGGCAGAAATTACTAAGGATAAGGAAAAGGACAAAGATTTAAGAAAAATAGGACCACTGTCATAGTCTAAGTAAATGATTGCAGTGGTTTAGTGTAGGGTGATATAAGTAGAAAGGAACTGAATACAAACTAAAAAAAATTGATTTTTAGAAATTCTTTGTATTCAGAAAATTAATCTAAAATGTTATGCACATATGAATATATAAAATCATAAAATGCATGTTGTAGTTAGTTCTTTAATGGAATAAAATTTAATACAGGTCATATAATTTATAGGATTACTTTGTAATATTCACCCAAGAAGACAAACGCAGAAGAGTTCTAGAGTTCTTTCTGTCCATGTGAAAGGGGCCAAAAATTCCACCTGAGGGCTTTGATCCTAAAACAATGTCCTATAGAATCCCAGCCAAGGACTAGGGCCCAAGGCAAGCTCTCATGCAAGCCTATGACAATGATCTGCACCAGGAAGACAAAAAGGCCAGTGATGGAAGCTTTAAAGTCAGGGCTAGCATGGTAAACTACCTGTGCCAGAAGGCTTTAGCATAGTACCAAAGCCAGGAAGTAATGCTCAAGCTGAGGACCAGAGACCCCCTCCAAAGAGAAGAGAAGCCATAACTGGTGGCAGTGATGATTTCAGTTCCTCCAACTATGAAAACAACCGAGTTCATATCAGGAAAACAAGATACAATACTTGTAAATCAGCAGTATCCAATTTTTTTTTTGATCAAAAATTGTTTATTCTCCTAATGCATGTTTAGTAGCTGTTTGCACATCAAACCATAATCTAGATGATCAATCCCATCAAAGGCTCTTCTATACATAGTCTTACTATATAAAATAACTTCCTTCAAAATATTTTC
>NW_004524987.1:119679-120197 GCF_000260255.1 Octodon degus | reverse complement strand
TTGTAGCGGCGCATTGTAGCAGGAAGCTCTCCGCACACTCACCGGACCTGGGCTAGGACTGGGTCTGGGGGCTCCGGGAACTGGGCAGTAAATCCTACTGGGCGGGCGGGGTGGGGAGGCACTGCGGAGTGGTGGCGGGCGGCCCGAGGGGCTGGGAGAGGGTCCGGCCCAAGCTGCGCCTGGTCTGGGACTGGTCCCGCCGGCACAGGGTAGCAGGAAACTCTCTGCACACTCACCGGACCTGGGCTAGAACTGGGTCTGCAGCAGTATCCAATTTTCCCCTTCTGTTCTCCTTTTGTCATTTTGGCAATCATCCTCAGGTTGATCTTCCATGTTCAGAAACATGTTTATTCAGTTCAGCTGGATGTTACAAATCAGCCATTAGTTAATTCACTACGATGTATTATATTCCTGAAGCAATCATAAACATTAATTGATTAATAATTCAAAACATAAACATTTACTTTGTAATTTTTATTGTTTAATTTATAGGCAGATCTCTCTCTCTCTCTCTCTCT
>NW_004524987.1:117029-119225 GCF_000260255.1 Octodon degus | reverse complement strand
ATTGAGAAACAAATACCAATGAGACTTTCAAAACCGATTAAAAGGACAGTTTCAAAAATTAATAGATTGCATATTGTGGTCTTCGTAGTGGTTATTCATAGTACAAAATGTAGACATGATATCCTGTCCAAACACTAATAGTACAAATCTTTCTTCTCATGGAATGAAGAGAAAGTAGCTGTATATCTATGCTAACTATTTTGAATATACGTATACGAAATGGTCCTTGCATTGTATATACTTTTATTGTTTAGTTTTCTTAGAGATGGGTATTCCATTGCCATTTAAATATTGTAGGTGAATGAATTCAGCAAAATAATTCAATATACTCCAGTAGTCCATAATAGTAGTGGGTTATCCATAGGACTTCTAATGTCAGAATTTGTTGACTTGAGCCTTTTATAGCTCAGAATATAAAAATGGCGTTACTTTTTACACCTCGTATTTATGCTTTTCTGCTGCATGATTAAGACCAAAATAAATCAAGACCTATATAACAAGGAATGTAACTTTTGTATCTGACAAGGTCAGCCGCATTTCCTCAGGATTTTCCCTGAAACCCTGTACCACAGTCTGTAGATCCTTTGTCAGTGTCAACCATATGGATGAGTCACAGCCATAGACTGACCAATTTGCTCTCTGAGAAAGACTGACAGAATGTTTTCTTTCCATGTCACTCTACTTAGGCACACTCTACATCATCGATCACTTTCCTCTGTGGCCCAAAAATCTCCTTGATCAGAAAATTCAGAACACAACTGAGTTATAGGATGTTACAGTACAGGATCTCCTATGTCCTGAGTCCTCACTGACCTGGAAAGCCTAGGGCCAAAATATTGGCTGTGCTTGAAGTCCTTGTTTTACTCTAATTTTTGATCTGCAAACTGAAGTTGTTAACTCACCAGAAGAGAAGCTTAATTATTTTATTACCCTATAACATAAGCACTTGACGTTAACCTCACTATCTGTCTGAATATCAAACATCTTAGACATAATATGAAACAGGCATTTTCCATCATGTATTGATGTGATAAACTTTAAATCCCTAGAGAATGTAAAGAAAAAAATAAAATAAATATTTAAAAAGTAGAAATAAACAACTACATAATTTTTCACAGAAATTTAGAAATCTAACCATATACAGTATTGTACTAGGACAATTCTATGACATTTTTTCTTGTCTCTTCATTTATAACCAATTTAAAAAAAAACATTTACTTGCCAGACAGTATGGCAATAATAGGGACAATATGACAAGCAGCACATATTTAGAAAACCAGAATGAGAGGCATTCCAAGCATGACCCTACTATTTCACATTGCTATCTTCAGTGCAGTTCCTTAGTTCACAGGCATCAGTCAGGGTGCAAATCCTACCAATTAACTGCTAGTTTCAGAAACCTGTGGAAGATTCTTAGGATCATTGCCTTAACCATCTTGTGCTATAAATACATGGCTTTGTCCCTGTCATGTTACCTAGCTTTTCTCCTTCCCCTTGTTTCATTATTTAATCTGTAAGTTATTGCTTTCCTTCTAATTTTGTTATACCTTTCCATTTTTATTTCTTCTTTTGATTTCTTACACAAGAGAGACTATACAATATTTACACATGTGTGTCTGGTTTATTTCACTTATGAGTATATCTTTTTATGTTCTTTATTTCATTTTATTTTTCTTTCTTTTACTAATTTTATTGAGAAACAGCAATTAGACAGGTTCAAAAACGATTAGTAGGACAGTTTCAATAATTGATACATTGCATATTGGTGTCTTCATAGTGGTTATTCATATCACTAGACGCAGACATGATATCCTTTCCACAAACACTATTAGTACAAATCTTCCTATTCATTGAGTTAAGTTACACCAGCTGTATGTCTATCCTACCTATTTTGAATATACAAGTACAAAGTGGTGCTTCATTTGTATCCACTTTTCTGTTTAGTTTTGTCAGAAATGGGTATTCCTTTGTCATTTAAAAATTGTAGGTTTGCGAATTCAGCAAAATATTTTAATACAGTCCAGCAGTCCATAATATCTTCAAGTAGCATTCAATTAAATATAAGGACTTCTTGCTTGTCATTCTTTATACCTGAGTAATACTCCATTGTATTAAAATACCATATCTTTTTCATCCTTTCCTCAGGTGAGAGGTATCTTGGTTGTTTCCAAGATTTGGTTATCACAAATTGTGCTG
>NW_004524987.1:114576-116766 GCF_000260255.1 Octodon degus | reverse complement strand
GGGTGAGATGGCATCTCAGTATTGTTTTAATTTGTATATCACAGATGGCTACTGATGTGAAGTATTTTTTTATGTATTTATTCTCTTCCATACTTCTGTTCTCTGAGAAGTGTTTGATCCTCTCAGATGCCCATTTCTGGATTGGGTCTTTAAATTGTATGGCCCTAATGTGTTTTAGTTTTTTATAAATTCTAGAGAACAGACCTTTGGCTGAGTGCTTCATAGTTAAGATTTCTTCCCAATTTGTGGGGTGTCTTTTCACTTTGTTAGCAATTTCTTTTGAAGTGCAAACAGATCTCAGTAAGAGGAGGTCCCAGTTGTTAATTCTTTCAAGTATTACCTATGCTATTTAAATATTATCATGAACTCTTTCTCTTCTCCTATGTCTTCAAGAATTCCTCTTACTTCTTTTTTTCCCAGAACCAGGGATTGAACTCAGGCTTTTGTGCTTGCAAGGAAAGCACTTATTCCACTGAGGCATCTCCCCAGCCACCCTCTTACTTCCTCTTCCAGGAGATTTCATGTTTCTGTTTTAATGTTTATATTTTTATATATTTTCATAATTTTATTGAGAAATAAGTATTAAAGAGATCTTTTCAAAACAGGTTAGTACAAAATTTATAGTAATTAATACATTTCATATTGTTGCTTTTGTTGTAGTTATTTCTAGTAAAAGATGCAGACATAATATCTTGTCTAAATATTATTAGTTCAAAATCTCATTGAATTAAGAGAATGTTGCTGCTCATTTATGCTTCCGTCTATACACAGATATATATGTATACATATACATATATATATATGTGTGTGTGTGTGTGTGTGTGTATTATTTTTTCCACTACAAAATGGTCTATTTATATCCAATTTTTGCTTACTTTTGTCAGACATGTGTATTCCATTGCCATTCATATATGGTAGGTGCATAAATTCAGCAGAGTAATCCAATATAGTTCAGTAGTCTATAATACTTGTGGGTTATCCACAAGAATCGCAATGTCAGAAGTTATTGACTTGAGTTTTTTACATCTCCGCATATCAATATACTTTACTTTTTATACCACGATTTATACTTTTCTGCTGGAAGGGTAAAACCAAAACAAAGCAAGACCTACATAATAAAAAAGGTAACTTTGTATCTGACAATGTCTATCAAATCCCCTCGTAGCAGTATCTTGATCTTTTGTGAGTGCCAGGCATGTGGATGAGTCACTGTCAATGCTTTAAATACTTGCTCTCTGAGAAAGCCTAAAAGAATGTTTTCTCTTCATGTGACTCTCTTAGGCACACTCTACATTGTCGCTCACTTTCCTCTGTGGCACCATAATCTCCTTGATCAGAAAATTTGGAACACCACTGAGTTACAAAATGCTAAGGTACAGGTTCTTCTATATCCCAAGTTCTCACTGAACTTGAAAGGCTAGGGACAAAATGTTGGCTTTCTTAGTAGCCCTTCATTTTCTCTGATTTTTGGTCTACAAACTTAAGTTGTTAACCCTCCAGAAGTGAAGGTTATTATTATTACCCTAAAACATAGGCAGTTGAGCTTCTCCTCACTATCTGTCTGAATATCAAACATCTTAGAAATAATATAGAACAGGTATTTTCCAAAAAGTATTGATATAATAAAATTCTAAGTCTCTACAGAACATGAAGAAAAATAAATCAAAAAAATTAAAAAAACATTTTAAAAATAAGAATAACCAATTACATATTTTATACCAAAATTTAGAAATCTAACCTTATACAGCATTGTAGCAGTACAGTCCTATGACATTTTTTTCTTGTCTCTTGTTTTCATTTATTACCTTTTTCTTTCTGTTAAACAAACACTTGAGAGACAGTATGGCAATGATTGTTATGACATGACAAGAGTTACATATTTAGAAGATGAGAATGACAGGAATTCCAATAATGCCCCTATTATTACACATTGGTATCCTCGCTGCAGTTGCTTACATCACAGGCATCAGCATATATAGTTAGTCAGGGTGAGAATCCTACAAATAAACTGCCAGTTTAAAAAACATGTTGAGGCATTACTATTCCTGACTTGAAATTATACTACAAGGCTACTGTGATAAAATCAGCATGGTATTGGCATCAAAATAAACCTGAGGATCAATGGAATAGATTAGAAGACACCGAATCCCCTATGAACACACTCAACCATCTTATCTTTGACAAAGGGGC
>NW_004524987.1:109997-111978 GCF_000260255.1 Octodon degus | reverse complement strand
AATAAAACTTTGAAAAAAAAAAAAACCTTAGGAGACAAACCAAAAAAAAAAATAAAAAAAATAAAACAAAATAAAAAACATGTTGAAAATTCTCAGGATCATTGCCTTAACTACCTTGTGTTTATAAATGTATGACTTTGCCCCTGTCATGTTCCCTAGCTTTTCTCTTAGCCCTCTCTTCATTGTCAAATCCTTAAGTTCTCACTTTCCTTTTAATTGTGTTGTACATTTCTATCTTCATTTCTTCTTTTAAGTTCTTACACGAGTGAGACTATACGATATTTACACTTCTGGGATAGACTCATTTCACTTATGAATGTATCTTCAAGTGGCATCCTCTTACATATAAAGGCTTCGAGTTTATCATTCTTTATAGTCCATTCTGTAAAAACACCAAATCTTTTTCAACCATTCTTTAGGTGACAGGTATCTTGGCTGTTTTCAAGATTTGCCCATCACTAATTGTGCTGCTATAAACATAGGTCCACATATATCTCTATGACATGATGTTTTCAGTTCCTCTGGGAGAACTCCCACTATGAGTATAGCTGGTTTGAATGGGATTTCCAGTCCTAGTTTTTAAGGAGTCACCACACTGATTTCCATAATGGTTGCACCAGTCTACATTCCCCCCAGGAGGGGAGAATGGTTCCGTTTCCCCAACAGCCTCTGCAACGTTTGTTGTTGGTTGATTTCTTTATAATAGCCATTTTTATGGGGTGAGATTGTATCTCAGTGTTATTTTCATTTGCATTTCACTGAAGGCTATTGATGTGCAGCATTTTTTTCTTGTATTTATTCGCTTGTTTAATTTTGTCCTCTGAGAAGTGTGTGCTCATCTCGGATGCCCATTTCTGGATTGGGTCTTTCAAATGGGGGGCCTTCCTGTTTTTCAAGTTCTTTATAAATTCTAGAGAGCAGACCTTTTTCTGACTTCTCATTAGTTAAGATTTTTCCAAATTAATGGGTTATCTTTTCAATTTGTTGGTAATTTATTTTGACGTGCAAAAAACTTCTCAATAAGAAGAAGTCCCTGTTGTTAATTCTTTCAATTATTACCTGTGTGATTTGGATTTTATTCATGAAGACATTTCCTAAGCCTATGTCTTCAAGATTTCCAAGTAATTTCTCTTCCAGGAAATGTAGTGTTTCCATTTTAATGTTTAGATCTTTAACCATTTTGCGTTTAGATTAGTGCATGGTGATAGAACTGTGTCAAGTTATAGTTTTTGGCATGCAGAGAGCCTTTTTTTTTAAAACCATTTGCTAAGGAGACTCTCTTTGTTCCAATAAGCATGTTTGAACCCTTTGTCAAAGATAAGGAGGCTAGGTTTTTTCACAGAAGCTTCTGAATCTACTAATATATTCCACTTAACTTGAGGTCTATTTTTTGCCAATACCATACTGATTTTATTGCAGTAGCTTTGTAGTATAATTTCAAGGGAGGAGTTGTAATTCTTTCTGACTTCTCTATGATGTTCAGGAATTCTTTTGCTACTGTAAGTGTTCTCTGGTTCCAATGAAATTTTAGGAATGATTTCCCAAGATCTGTGAGATATGTTGGTGGTAGTTAGTTAGGAATTTCATTAAATCTTTACAACAATTTTGGAAGTATGGCCATCTTCACCATGTTGGTTCTTCCTATCTAGGAGCAGGGATTATCTTTCCACTCTCTGAAATCCTCTACGATCTTTTTTCAGACTACTGTAATTTCCATTTAGTATATTATTGACTTATTTTTTTTCAAAATTTTATTGAGAAACACATAGCAATGAGACAGTTATAAATCAAATCGGTAGGACAGTTTCAACAAATAACACACTGCATATATTCTTCTTAGTGGTTAATTGCTGCACAAGATGCGGACTTGAGATCCTATTTACAAACACCATTAGAACAAATCATTCTATTCATTAAGACAATACAACTATATATCTATGCTAATCACTTTGAATACACAGATACAAAATGGACATTCATC
>NW_004524987.1:109012-109621 GCF_000260255.1 Octodon degus | reverse complement strand
CCCTCAGGCTTTATCCTGAGATCCTGTACTTTAGATTGAAGAAACTTTGTCAGCGCAGCTATGTGGATGAGTCACGACCATTGCTTGGTCAATGTGCTCTCTGTGAAAGCCTGAGAGAGTGTTTTCTCCCCATGTGACTCTCCTTAGACACACTCTATCTCATCAATCACTTTCCTCTTTGGCCCAAAAATCTTATTGATCAGAAAATTTGGGACACTACCGAGGTACATGACGTTACAGTACAAGTTCTCATATGTCCTGAGTCTTAATTGACCTTAAAAGGTTAGGGCCAAAATGTTGGCTTTCCTTGTATAACTCCTTTTTCTCTAATTTTGGTCTGCAAACTTAGGTTGTTAACCATCCAGAAGACAAACTTATTTTTATTATCAAACGATTTAGGCTATCAAGCTTAACCTCACCATCTCACTGCATTTCAAACATCTTAGGCATAATAAGGGGCAGGTAATTTTCATCAAGTATTGATATTTTGAAATTTAAGTCACTACAGAATATGATAAAAAGACATTTAAAAATTAGATTATATTTTAAAAATAGGGTAAAGAATACTATATTTCTCATGTTTGCACATAAGTCCAAAAATCTCACCAT
>NW_004524987.1:81363-84457 GCF_000260255.1 Octodon degus | reverse complement strand
CCATTTCTGGATTGGGTCTTTAAATTTTGGGGCCCTGGTGTTTTTTAGTTCTTTATAGATTCTAGAGAGCAGACCTTTGTCTCAGTACTTATTGGTCATGATTTTTTCCAAATTTGTAGGTTGCCTTTTCACTTTGTTGGTAATTTCTTTTGTCATGAAAAAACTTCTCAGTAAATGCAGGTCCCAGTTGTTGATTCTTTCAACTGTAACCCATGTGATTTGATTTGTGTGCATGAAATCTTTGCCTACCCCTATGTCTTCAAGAGTTCCACCTACTTTCTCGTCCAGGAGATTTAGTGTCTCTGCATTAATTTTTAGATCTTTAATCTATTTTGACTTTAGTTTAGTGCATGGTGATAGACCTAGGTCAAGTTTGAGTTTTAGGCATGTAGAGAGCCAGTTTTTCCAGCACCATTTGTTAAAGAGGCTATCTTTCTTCCAGTGAGTATGTTTTTCTACTTTGTCAGATATTTGACTTCTTTAGTTAGATTTATTTCAAGATTTTTCATTTTCTGTGGTGCTATTGGAAAAGTTATTATTTCTATAATTTCCCTCTCAGTGTGTTTTCTTGTCTCTGTAGAGGAGTGCTATTGACTTTTGGATGTTGAATTTGTGTCCTGTTTTGCTTCTGAATTTTTGTATTAATTCTAGTAGCTTCTTGGTGGAATTTTTTGGATCTTCCAAGTAAAGTAGCATGTCATCTGCAAATAATCATAGTTTAATTTCTTCACCTATTCTTTTTCTTTTCATTTCTCTCTCCTCTCTAATGTCTCCAACTAATGACTTCACAACTATATTGAATAGGAATGACGATAGAGGACATTCTTGTCTTGTAGCAGATCTGAGAGCAAAAGATTTCATTATTTCCCCATTTAGAATTATGTTAGCCATTGTGTTGCCATAGCTGGCTTTTATCAAATTAAAGTAGAGACCATGTATTCCAATTCTCCATATATATAGGACTTTGAACCTGAATGAGTGTTGGACTTTTTCAAAGCCATTTCTGCATCAATTGAGATGATCATGTGGTTATTTTAATTTGGCACTATTTATATATTGCATTACGTTTATAGATTTGCATATATTGAGGCCTCCTTGCATCCCTGCTATGAATCCTTCCTGGTCATGGGGCATACTCTTCTTGATGGTTTGCTGTATCTTATTTCCTAGGCTTTTATTCAGGGTTCCTGTACCTATGTTCAAGTGGGAGAATGGCCTATAGTTCTTTTTTGTTCTGTCTTTCCCTGGTTTTTCTATCAGTATAATACTTGCCTCCAGGCATGATTTTGGAAGTATTGCTTCCCTTTCACTTTCTTTGAAGAGTTTGAAGAGTGTAGGGAAAATATATTGTGTAAATTTCTTGTAGAATTAAAATGTGAATAACATGAGGACCTGTACTCTTCTTTGCTGTTTTGTCTTTTTGTTACCTTTTGTATTTCATTGGCTGTTATTGAGTTATTGAGTTTTTATATCTTCTTGATTCAGATTTGGTTATTTGTACCTTTCTAGGAATCTGCCCATTTCTTCTATTTCTTCTATTCTGTGAGAGTAATGATTCCCAAAGTACCTCTTGATAATCTTCTGAATTTCCACTAGGATTGTAGCAATTATACCCTTTTCACTCCTTATTTCTTTTGTATTTGAATTTTTCTTTCTTTTTTATGAGGTTAAGTAGGGGCTTATCAATTTTATTTAAATTTTCAAAGAACCAGCATTTGATTTTTTTAATTCTTTTAACTGTTTTCTTCGTCTCAATTGAATTAATTTCTGCTCCAGTCTTTTTGGTTTCTCCCATCTTTGGGTTTGGTGTGTTCTTCCTTTTCTACATGTTGGAGGTGCAACATTAGGATTTTTATGTGTTCCCATTCTGTTTTCTTAATATGTGATTTCACAGCTATAAATTTCCCTCTACACACTACTTTTATAACATTCTGTAAATTCCGATATGTTGTGCTTGAATTTTCATTGAATTATAGGTATTGTTCAATTTTGTGTAGAATTTCAGCTGTGACCCATTGGTTGCTTAGGAGGGCATTGTTTAATTTACACGTAAAGAGGGTTTTTTTCTGGTTTCTTTTGTCATTCATTACCAGTTTCATTGCACTGTGGTCAGAAAATATGCATGGGATATTTTCTGTTCTTTTGAATCTACTTAAGCATGAGTTATGGACTAGTATGTGGTCTATTTTAGAATATGAACCATGTGAAGTTGAAAAAAAATGTGTATTCAGATTTAGTTGTGTGGAACTCTCCGTATATATCTACTAAGTCCATTTGTTCCAAGCACTGGTTCAGTGTTACTATTTCTTTGATAATTTTTGTCCTCTTAACCTATCTTTCTGGGATAATGGGTGTTAAGGTCTCCTGATTGTGGTATTGCATATTAGATTTTTCATGTCCATTAAGAAATGTCTTAGGCCTAATCTGAGCAACAGGTTTGATGATAACAATATTTACTTTACATAATAAAACAATTATTGTTAAGTTTCTAAAAAAATGAAATGTCTTATATAGTTGGGTTCTCCCATGTTTGGTGCATAAATATTTATGATTGTTACCTCTTCCTTTTGAATTTTTACCCAAACCAGTATATAGTGGCTTTATTTCATTTGAACATTCTTGGTTTGAAGTTGAGACTATCTGAGAACATGATTGCTGCCCCTGCTTTTTTCTGAGGTGCTGAATGTGTAGTATTGTTTTCCATCTTTTGACTTTCAGCATATGAGTTTTTTTATGAGTTAAGTGTGTTTCTTCTAAACAGCATATTGTTGGATTTTGTTTTCTAATCCACTGTGCCAGTCTGTTTCTTTTAATTGGTGAATTGAGTCCATTTACATTGATGGTTATGATTGAGATGTATTGACTTACGATTCACATGTTATTTACTGCTGTTGTTTACTATTTTTTCTCCTGTGTTCAATTGTTTTCCCTGGTTAGTGGATTCCTTCTATTCTCATTCGTGGAGTTCTGATCATTTTGGTTCCCTCTCTAGAACATCCTTCATTAGTCTGTGTAGGGTTGGCTTTTTCATTCTTTCAATTGTTTTCTTCGTCTCAATTGAATTAATTTCTGCTCTAATCTTTATGATTTCCTC
>NW_004524987.1:61518-77510 GCF_000260255.1 Octodon degus | reverse complement strand
ACCAATTTGCTCTCTATTAAAGCCTGAGAGAATGTTTTCTTTCCATGTTACTCTACTTAGGCACACTCTACATCATCAATCACATTCCGCTGTGGCCCCATAACCTCCTTGATCAGAAAATTTGGGACACAACTGAGTTACATGTTGTTACAGTATAGGTTTACCTATGTCCTGTGTCTTCACTGAACTTGAAAGGCTATGGTTAAAATGTTGGCTGTCCCAGCCCTTCTATTTCCCTAATTTTTGGTCTGCAAACTTAGGTTGTTAACCCTCAAGAAAAGAAGCTTTTTATTACCCTACAACCTACGCAGTTTTGTTTAACTGCACTATCTGTCTGAATATCAAACATCTTAGGCATAACATGGAATAGGTATTTTCCATCAAGTATTGATATGTTAAACATTAAGTCCCTACAGAATATGGAGATAAAAAATTTAAAAATGAAAATTATTTGAGGAACATGAATAAACATTTACATATTTTTATACAGAAATTTAGATATCTAACCATATACAGCATTGTAGCAGGACAGTCCTGTGACTTTTTTTCTTTTCCTTGTGTCTTTTTTTTTCATTTATTACCCATTAAAGAAAACATTTACTTGTGAGAAAGTATGGTAATAATTGCTATGTCATGACAAGAAATATGTGTTTTGAAGACCAGAATGACAGGCATTGCAAGCGTGACCCTTCTATTACACATTGCTATCTTCAATGCAGTTGCTTGGTTCACAGGTTTCAGCATGTATAGTTAGTCAGGGTGAGAATCCTACCAATTAACTGCTAGTTTCAAAAACCTGCTGATGTTCCTCAGGATCATTGTCTTGCCCATCTTGTGAGTATAAATGTATACCTTTGTCCATGTCCTGTTTCCCAACTTTTCTCCTTGCCCTCTCCTCATTGTCCAATCCTCAAGTTCTCTCTTTCCTTTTAATTGTGTTATTAATTTCTATTTGTATTTCTTCTTTTGAATTCTTATACTAGGGAGTCTATACGATATTTACACATGTGTGTCTGGTTTATTTCCTTTATAAGTACATCTTCAAGTGGCATCCTCTTAAATATGAAGGCTTTGAGTTCATCATTCTTTATAGCTGAGTAATATTCCATTGTATAAAAATACCACACCTTTTTAAACCATTCCTCAGGTGATGGGCATCATGGTTGTTTCTAAGATCCAGATGTCACAAATTGTGCTACTATAAACATAGGTACACATACATCACTATGGTATGACATTTTCAGTTCCTCTAAGAAAATTTACATTAGAGGGATAGTTGGTTTGAATGGGATTTCCAGTCCTAGTTTCTTAAGGAGTCTCCCTACTTATTTCCATAATGTTTGCACCAGTCTACATTCCCACCAGCAGTGGAGAGGGGTTCCCTTTTCTCCACAGCCACTCCAACATTTGTTGATGATTGATTTCTTTATTATAGCCATTCTTTCTGGGGTGAGATGGTATCTCAGTGTTGTTTTAATTTGCATTTCATGCATGGCTAGTGATGTGGAGCATTTTTTCATATATTTATTCGCTTCTTATTTTCATCCTCTGACAAGTGTGTTTTCATCTCGGATGCCCATTGGAATGTTTTCTGCTATTACTTCTGGCCATATTCTGTTTATATCATTTGTATTGATTCCTTCTTTCTCACTGATGCCTATTGGTCTCATGTTCTTCATCTTTGCATCGTCTTGCAGGTGATGTATTATTTTTTCCTGCATTACACTTGATTTTAAAAGATTTTTTCTTACCTTTTCACTAGCTGCAACAGCATCTTCAAGATCTGAAAGTCTGTCTTCATTTTCACTCAAAAGGTTTGCAAGCTTGAATTGAGATTTTAAGTTCCTCTATATATCTTTAATTGTGCTTCATGTGATCCATTTCTTTCTTATATTGGTCAGTCATGGATTCCATCGTTCTTCTAATCTCTTCTCTTTTGTATCATGTCTTCTTGAGAAGCAGTTATTAATTCTTTCATTATAGTTATTATTTCTTTTTTTACTTATTTCTGATATGATTTCCTTTATGTTTCTACAATTGATTCTTTACTTCAGATACTATTAATTCAAAGATTTTTTTTATTTGAGAGGTTATTTCTGATCTGATTTCCTCTATACCTTTCTGCAGTTGTTTCTTTACTTGATCCGCTATTAATTCAGACATTTCAACTTTGTGATTCCCAATTTATTCTGTGCTAGTGCCTCCTGCACTTTTCTGTGTGGTTTTGCGCCCAGATATTGCATTTTTCTCCTTCTCTTTGTCATTTTGTATAGTACTGTTCGCTGACCTTTGGTGTAGACCTTTGTTGCAGTTATAACATTAGTACCTACTGAAATTAAGGTGTAGATCTCCGAAGTTCAATTCATCCAGTTGTGCCTGGCTTTGGTCTGGCTGCTGTGTTCAGCTTCTTCCTGCTGCTTCACTTTTAAGTGAACCTGTTGTGCCCCTCTGCCAAGACATTCTGCTCCTTGATCAGCTGGGTTGTTCTGGGCCTAGCCTCTCTGCAGGAACTTCAGCTGCATAGTTTCACCCCAGGCCTGTATGCCAGGTCTGGGCTGGGTCTCAAGGGGTCCTGAGAGTGTGGCAGAAGTTCTCACTCCCAGCTGGGTCTGGGCTGGGTCCTGAGAGGTCCAGCAGATGCAGGGGTGCACGGAAGCTCTCCCACACACTCCCCAGGCCTGGACTTGGGCTATTTTTGGAAGTGTTCTGAGAGCGTGAAGGAAGTTCTCACTCACAGGCCAGAACTGGGCTGTGTTCGGAGGTGTCCAGGAGGCACAGGGAAGCATAGAAGCTCTCCCACACTCTCGCTGGGCCTAGGCTTGGACTGGGTCTGGAAGGTTCCTGAGAGCCGGGAGGAAGTTCTCACTCACAGGCTGGGCCTGGGCTGGGTCGGGAGGGATCACTATTTAAAAAGAATTAATATAAAGTTTATAAACTAGGTCAGAGTAAAAACATATGAAATTGAGTCACAATGTTTATTTAGCATAATAATAAAGGGGCACACATGCTTGATGAATTTCAGATGATTTATTTACAAAATCATAGAGTGGATTGATTTAAGCATATACTCCCTTCCTGCATTTGATTTTGGTAATGCAACACCATATTGACACTTTCAGCAGACTAAACAAACTAAGCTGAACCTTCAGTGTTTGGGCAAATAACATTAGAGCAAGAAGTGGCTCTTTTATTTAAGTCAAATTAAACAATACTCTAAATTCTTATCGTATATACTCTAAGATTATGTTTGATATCAATTTATCCTCATTTTAGATTTTCTTTCCTTTCCAATAACAGAAGGGATTCTGGAAGGTTAATATAACCCTAAACATGTGGTAAAAGCTCTCCATTCAGTTTTTTGGGTTCTTGTTTTTTTTTTTTTTCGTTGTTGTTGTTGTTGTTTTTCAGATGAACTCAGGCCCTCATGCTTGCCAGGGAAGTGCTTATTCTACTGAGCCATCTCCCCAGCCCCTCCGTTCCGTTTTTAAGGACACACACTTCTACTGAAATGCTATGATCATTTTATTTTATTTTATCTTTATTAGTTTTTATTTAGTACAGAGTCTACAGAGTATAGGTTCTACAGGGTCTCACTACATAGATCGCACTTGTAGTGATTCTCCTGTTTTCAGCCCCCCAAGCACTGGGATTACAGGCATGCACCACATGCCCAGTTTCAGTTGCTGTCTCAGTGCCCCCTGAGTGTGGGACTGTCACAACACACTGGGTATTGAAGCCCAGCTGCTGAGCTCTACCTGAGCGGGGACTTTAGTTCACTGAGCTATTTGGCCTGCCCTGAAATGCTATGATCACTCTTCTGACTACTGTTTCACTAATAAACTTGTACCACAGAACAGTTAGAAACTGCATCTATTTTTCTCTTACATCTTATATGATCATTTTTTATGAAATCTTGTTATATATCAAAAAATATGGCACACCTACATGTTGTCAAATGATGTGTTAATGATCTGTTCTTTTTTATATTCTTCTTTTTGTGTTAGTGATCAGTTATATGAAAATAACTCACCACTTTCCAGACTCAAAGATATCTGTGCTTCTTACATTAGATGGTCACAGAATGCTTTTTTTCCCCTTTCTCTAGGTAATTCACTAATAACTAGTCTTAAAAGCATGCTTCTCTTTAAAAAAAAAAAAAAAAACTCAAGAAAATCACCACTTCAGGAAGAATCAGTTTTACTTTATCACACAAATTCCCTCTAAAATAATTAAGAGAAAATGCTGACTCCCATTCTGAAGTAGTGGTGGTAGAGTCATAAGATAAGAAAAACATAAATTAATACTCAATAAATTAATTGGCATCTCTGAAAGACTGTTGATGTTGAACGTTTTTTCATATACTTATTTGCCATTTGTATCTCTTCATTTTCAAAGTGTACATTCATCTGAAATGTCCATTTTTGAATTGGGTCTTTGAATTTTGGAGGCCTTATTTTTTAAATTTTTTTATATGTTATAGATAAGAGTCCTTTGAAAGACTGTCTGTTATAATTGTCTCCTACTTCATGGGTTTTCTTTTTACTCTGTTGGTGATTTCTTTTGACATGCAGAAACTTCAAAATGATGAGATTCTAATTGTTGATTGTTTGAAGTATTTCCCATGCAGTTTGATTCTTGTTCATGAACTCTTTACCTATCCCTATGTCATTAATATTGAAAACTTTAATTTATTTTGACTGAAGTTTAGTGCATGGTAATGGGCATGGATCTATTTTAAGTCTTTGGCATGTGGAAAGCCAGTATTTCCAACACCATTTATTAAAGAGTTTATCTTTCTTCCAATGAAGATTTTTGACCTCTTTGTCAAAGATAAGCTGATTGAGTGTGCTTGTTGTTGTATATACATCTTCTAGTCTGTTCCATTGATCCTTGGGTATATTTTTTCACCAGTACCATGGTGGTTTTAACACAATGTCTTAGTAGTATAATTTCAAGTCAGGGGTTATAATGTCTTCTGCCTTTGTGCTGTTGCCTAGGATTTATTTTACTATTCTAGGTCTCTTCTAGTGTTTTAGGAATGTTTGGATTTTATGGAATGTTTCTTCTAAATCTGTGAGGTATGCTGATGGTATTTAAATCAAGATTGTATTGAATCTGCACAATTTTGGGAGTACAAGCATTCTCACATTGTTCTTTCTTTCTATCCAAGAGCTAGGCAACACTGAGATAACATCTTATGCACGAAAGAATGGCTATCATCAAGAATTCAAACAATAACAAATGTTGGAGAGGCTGTGTGGAAAAAGAACCCTTCTCCACTGTTATTGAGAATGCAGACTAGTATAACCATTATGGAAATCAGTATTGACATTCTTCAAAAAGCTACAATTGGAGGTCCTACTCAAGCCAGCTATTCCCCTCCTGGGTATTTTTCAAAAAGAACTGAAATTATCATACCACAGTGATATATGTGCAATCATGTTTATAGTAGTACAATTTGTCATAGCTAAATCTTGGAAACAAACCAAATGCCCATGAACTGAGGAATGGACAAAAAAGGTATGGTATTTTAACACAATGGAGTATTATGTAGCTATAAAAAAGTAAATTAGAGGCTTTTGTAGATAAATGGATGCAGCTAGAGATTATATTGGTAAGTAAAATAAATCATATCCACAGGCAAAACACTATATTATCTCACAATTGTGAGAATCTGAAAGAGTAATGAAAATCTAAAAGGTGCAACAGATGCTGTGAAATGGAAAGAAATTGTTCAGTGGGAAAGAAAACCTGGGAAGAGGAAAAGGACAAATGAAAGAAGGGAAAATATATTTCAGTATGTATACAGAATACTTCACATGATTGTACTGGCAATTTCTGCTGGTCTCTTGTTTGTTATTTTTGCTTTGTTTTGTTTTCTTTAAACAAATCTTACACATTTATATCTGGTAGTCTAAACAACTAATGTGAAGATAGCATCATGAAGTGAAATTTTGTATCATTTCTATTGCTGTTTTTTTTCTAACAATATTTTGTACTCTTTAAACATAAAAGATACTGAAAAGTTAAATTGTCACAACCAGAAATAGCACCTCAAGAATATATATACCTATACCAACAATGCCTTTGTATTGGAGTTCCTACTGTCTAATAGGCTTATTGAATTTAGGGGAATAACCATATGACCTCTGTCTCCAGCAAGCTCATATTGAAAAGCGCATTATACTGTAACAGCTATTCAATCTCACTTGTAGTATCATACCAAAGAAGAAATTGTCTATTTAAGATGACAAAATTCTTTTAAAATCACTTGAAGCCTATTGTTGGCTCTAAAATGTAATCCCTGAAAATCATTTAAAAATGATGAAGTTATTTGAATCCTCCATATTTATATTGTCATACTTACCCATATATTTTCTTTTTTGATGCTTTACTGATGGGCTTTCTGTGTTTCTTTTTGTTTTACTGTATAGGTCAACCTGAACTTGAAGGTTTTTTATATAATTTTATTGAAAAACAAATAGTAATGAGACAGTTTCAAAGCCAATTAGTAGGGCAGTTTCAATAATTAATACATTGCTTATTGTTGTCTTCTCAGTGATTATCCATAGTACAAGATGCAGACATGAGACCGTTTCCACAAACACTAATAGAACAAATCTTTTTATTCATTGAATTAAGAGAAAGTAACTGTATATCATAACTATTTTGAATATACAGATATAAAATGGTCTTTCATTTGCATCCTCTTTTTTGTTTAGTTTTGTCAGAGAAGGGTATTCTATTGTCATTTAAATATTGTAGGTACATGTATTCAGCAAAATAATCCAATATAGTCCAGTAGTCCGTAGTAGTAGTGGGTTTTCCATAGGACTGGCAATGTCAGAAGTTGTTGACTTGAGCCTTTTAAGCTCAGCGTACTAGTATGGCTTTACTTTTTATACTTCATTTCTATACTTTTCTGCTGGATGGTTAAGATAAAAATAAATCAAAACCTATATAATAAGAAATGTAACTTTTGTATCTGACAATATCAGTCAAATCCACTCAGGATTTATCCTGTAACCCTGTACTGCAATTTGTAGATCCGTTGTCATTGTCAGCCATGTGGATGAGTCACGGCCATTGCTTGGCCAATGTGCTCTCTGTGAAAGCGTGAGAGAATGTTTTCTCTCCATGTGGCTCTCCCTAGACACACTCTACATCATCAATCACTTTCCTTTATGGCCCCATAATCTCCTTGATCAGAAAACTTGGGGCACAAATGATGGACTTGAAGTTGTTAAGTTGTCCAGGTAGATCATGAACTCACTAGAACCTAGGTGTTCCTCCAAAGCCTCAGGTGTTCACACATGGGACATTTTATGGATGGCTGTGTAGCAGTGGAATTATTGTCCACGGGGGACCATATTTAGAAATAACATTCTCTATTAATTATTTGCCGGTTTCCCATAATCACTCACAAATTTGGGAGCACACTTGGCCCAGTCCTTTGTTCCCATTTTGCTTATATAGGATTCCCAGTTGCCATGGTGACCACACTGGAATGCTGTGCCCACTGGTGTAGGGTTTCTAGTGAAAGATTATAGCTCAGGCATTGAGATTTATGCCTACATATGGGCATGCAATTTTACTCTATTTCCTTTAATTGGTGCTGTTTCTTCCCTTATCACTCATGCTTGTGGAGTTTAAACAAGACAGGAGAAGGCATGAATAATGGGGCAATTCAGGCAAGGCTGAATGGGGAGGTGGCTCAGCCCAGGTATCTCCTATCTCTAAAACACTTCAGGCAGGAGTCAAACTGAGTTAATTTTTGCCTCTGTCTCTTCTACATCTAAGGTGAATTAGACACTATGCTAGAACTTCTTTGGCTTAGGATACCATCTCATCCAGCTGGATCTAGGTTTTGTAGTTACTTGGATTAAGGGTATGTGGTGCTTCTTTAGCCCACTGATTGGTTTAGCATAGTTCAAAGTGTGAATTATAAGGAAGTCTACCCTAGATGTGCCCAGAATCACCTAAGAGGCTTGTAGCTTAAATAGAAAAAAAGAAAAGGGGCAGTTCAAAGCTGCAGCTTTGTTGTCCCTTGACTATCCTTTTATAAATTTTTCTCCTCTATGATGTCCCTGTGCCTTGCCACCATACCTTGTAGCCAGCCAACTCTAAATTGAAACCTCTACATATTGTAAGCTGAATAAAACTTTCCTCCTTTGACTTTGGAAGTTGGATATTTTGGAGATGCCTCACTCTGAGGGCACTGGTACCAGATGGGTGATCAGCTTGTTGCTAGTAGTTTGGGTTTTGTGGGTTAATAGAAAAATTTGGGCAAGAAAGCAACTTGTACAAGGAAGAACTATAGTACACAGCGCATCATTCCACAAAGGTAGAAGTGAAACCACAGACTTCATGCTTTATAGGTAAAACCATAAAACTGCCTGCTGTTTACAGCTTCAGATTATTACAGAAGCTGTTTTTCTCCTACTTTTTTAAGGGATTGTTTCATTATTCTGACTCTACTTAGAGTTCAAATTTCTTCTAAATAGCTAAATGGGCTATTAAAGTATGTGGCCTAGTTGTAGGAAGTGGTCAATATGGGCATGACCTTTGGCATTATATGTGGTTCCTGGTGCTTTCATCTCAGGATTTTCCGTTTTTCTGCTTCTGGGATGCTTTTTTCCACTACACCTCCTTCCATGGTGTTCTTCATTGGACTCAGTGGTCCATGGACTGCAGCCTTTAAATCTGTGAACCAAAATGAGGCATTGAATCCTTTATATTTGCATACCAGCTATTTTTTCCTAGCAATCAGAATGGTGACCAATACAATATTATTTTAATTCATTTTTCAATTTCCTTTAAGATGGATGCTACATAACATTTACTTTTTATTAGAAATAATGCTATACTAGGGCTGGCCAGATAGCTCAGCAGACTAAAGCACCTTTTTAGGCAGGTGCGGGGACCAGGACTGATCCATAGCATGCAGTGCCAGCCCTGCCCCCAGGGCCTTGCTGACTTAGTGACTGAGATTGGGCATGGTAGTATGCATCTGTAATCCCCATGCTTGAGAGGCTGAAAGCAGGAGGATCACTATGAGCCTGATATGTGTAGTGAGACCCTGTAGAAACTGTATTAAATACACTAAAAAGTTAGAAATAATGCTGTATTATGTGAACTATTAAAAATGTTTTAGGAAATGAAAATATTACCCTTTTTTGATTATTTTTTTGTGTTTTTTGTCTGTTTTTTTTTTTGAGACAGGGTCTCCTCAGGCTCGCTTTGAGCTAACTGTAGCCCAGGCTGGTCTTGAACTCATAGCAATCCCCCTGCCTCAGCCTCTTAAGTGCAGGAAACACTGGCATGCACCAGTACGCCTGGCATTTTTTGGTTATTGTCTTTTATTTTTTGAGACAGTGTCTCACTATAATTTGATTCCTATGCCTTTGATACATATGTGAAATTATCACATTGTAGCCTATAAATATGCACAATTAATACAATAAAATTTAATAAGATTATTCCAGTGCACATAGCTCTTAGAGCACAGGTGTAAGAATTTCTTTGTAGATAGAAGGGCTGACCTTTCAGTATAAATTTCTTAGCCATATTCTTTTTCATTTGCCCAATTGTTTACTTCTTTACAAAAGCTTCTAAAATAACATTATTATTTTAATGTTTCACCATCTTTATATTTCAGTTTTGGGTTTTAATGTTATGTTTAGGAAACCTGATGCTATAAATTTATATTTATAAATTTTTATAAAATGTTAGCATTTTGTCTTTAATTTTCTGTATTCATTGAGTCTGGAATTTCTTATCTATTTGTTTTAAGGTAGTGTTTGCACTCACTGTTATCCACTTGGTTTTTCTTTATTCTCAACATTATCAAGATTCTTTCTCCACAAATTTGTAGTTTCACAACATACTTTAATCTACATATATTCAGTTAAATTGTATTTACACATTTTCTTTGTCCAACACTGCAACCATTTAATTAATATAATTATTTTGTTGTTAATATTGTGTAGTATAGTTCTCTTTTCCCTCATATTTCCTAAATTCTACCTTCTTCAGAATCTGCTGCATGATAATCAATTTATCTAGGCCACTGTAAGCAATATTGGCTCGAAATTCTTCTAGGTGTTTATATGAAGGTATTTCTACATGATATTAACAAGATGCTTGATAATTAGATAAAATAGTAATAAGAAGTTCACTGCACTCATTACAAAATGTTATGTCATTAACTGTCTCTTCCAATGTCCAACAACTGAGGTATGGAGACAAGAAACTAGAAAAATTGATGGGCTAAGAGGAATTTTATCTATCCTTCAGAGGTCAATGAAGAATCATGACATGTAGGAACCATTTTAGCAACATTCTGCAACATTGGTGAATTATACAAACTACTGATGAAGATTGTGGGACTACCAAGCATAAAGATCTATGGTTTATAGTGTGCCTAAGAAGAGTCACTAGGAGAAAAGAGTCTCCTAAATTTTCACAGAAAGAAACTTTTTCAAGCAGTGCTTGTGAATCAGCCAGATGGCTGACACTGAAGAACTAGAGGTACTGACTTTGATAAATATCAAAAATTGACTAATATATTCTCATATTAATTTGATTTTGAAATCCAACAAAAAATGTATAACCATAAAAGGTATAAAACAATCACCAGCTGCACTAGTAACTGATCACTGTTCTAGGATAAAACACTGTATAATACTAAATTGCTATATGCAAGGACTGAAATCTCTTTGGACAGGACTTTCTGGCAAGAACAAGGTCTTGAGTTCAACTTATGGTGCGAAACAATTTTTTCACAGGGAATCATTATCCTAGTTAAGTAAGTTCATCTGGAATGAAGTGTTCAAAAATAAAAGAACCTTCTACAGAACTCTTCAAATCCAACTCAAACTGACCACCCATCACTTAAAACTATAAAACAGAAATATGGGAGATGTGAGGAACAGCTGAAGCTGGAGATCAATCACACATGTGAACCTAGAGCAAGGCCAGTGTTGAGAACACAGAATATCAGAAGGAAGTGATGGGAGTAAGCTGCTCTAGCCTCAAGAACACTTGGTGCCTGAGGCAAGCCACATAGATAAGCTATTAGGCAGAGTGATTTTATGTGGCAACCTCCAAAGTTTGTAAATAAATGCTTTGCAGCTACTGGACCTTTCCCTTGTCCTCCTCCTCCTCCTCCTCCTCCTCCTTCTTCCTTACTTCTTCTCCCATCAGGACAGAGGGCTCCAAATAGCCTGAGTTGTCTGTCAAAAAAACTAAGAAGTAAAATTGATAAATTTTAAATATATACTTTTTTATAATGTGGATAGGCTTCACAGAGAATAATTGCATGAAGTACTTCAAATAACATGAATGATCTCCCTTGTACAAGAGGGAATTCTCCTATCAGATTGCTGTAGGCACACCCTGAAATGTTAAACATTATTTGGCAAATCGTACTAAACCAGAAGAAACTTTCTAAAAACAATATCTCCATGCTATAATATCATAGTTAATTTGAGGTGAATGAAGATTCTATTAAGAAATCAGTAATGAGGCAGAGATGCCCTCTATCACCACTTCTATTCCATATTTTATTGGAGGTCCTAGTCCATGAAAAGTCAAGAAATTCAGCTAAAATACATATAGATTAAGAGGAGAAATATATCAAATAAAAATAAATTACGATTTCATATAATCCCAAAGTGAAATAAAAAGTAATAAATATTTTCAGATAGCACCAAAATTTGAAGTAGTAATAATCCTAGCAAGATTTTCAAAGTACCTACAGAACATGTTATAATATTTTTTCAAAGATTTTGAAAAAATCAATAGATACCTAGTTTACACTTATAAATTAGATGTATCCTATATTTATAGTTAGATATATTAGTATTGAAAAGCTATTTTCTACATTATGTGTTCATAAAAATCTAACTGTATGTCCAAAATACTTTTATTTAACCTGAAAATCTTATTTTTACAGAATTTAAAAATCATGAGAATAAGCACCACACCTAGAGAAAGATAAATTTCAGTCAAGTTCTTGCAAATATTTAAATATCATATAAATCTATACCAGGGAAAATGGTGAGATATTGATATGGAGTGATCAATAAAAAAAATAAGAGACCTAGTCCTGGCCCAGGGGCACAACAGGTTCACCCTCAAGGGCAGCAGCAGGAAGGAGCTGAGTACAGCAGCCAGACCCAAGCCAGACGCAGCTGGATAAGTCCAAACTTTGTAGAGCTGCACCTGAGCTTCACTACGTGCGAAGGTTATAACTACAGCAAAGATCTACAACAAAGGTCAGAAGACAGTGCTACACAAAATGACAAGAAGGAAAAAAATGCAACCTCAGAACACAAGCCCACCCATAAAAAGTGCAGAGGTCACTAACACAGAACGAATTGGAAAACAAAAAATAAAATACAGATTCAAATATATATGTATCAAATTAGAACTTTGTATATCATAAATATACACATCTTCCCTTTCAATTACGAATAAATTTGAAACAGAAGAGTGTAGATCTTGAACAAATGAACCCAAATTTATATAAGCACTTGAATACAAGAGGTAGCATTGCATTTCAACAAATAAAAAACTGCCTAGCAAAACCAGACATGATCGTACCCACCTATTTGTATTACTCAGAAAACTGAAGCAGAAAGTTCATGAGTACACAGTGAAAACCTGTCTCAGAAAAAAAAAATCTAACAACAGTATATCCATAAGGTAATAGCAATAATCAAAATTCACATTAACCTCCACACCTAGAGAAAGATAAACTATCGTAAACTAGTATAAACTATCATAAACTAAACTATCAAAAAGATAAACTACCATAAACTGTGTTATTTCTAAGTAGATTAAAGATATAAATATGAAAGTTTCATTAATGTATTTTCAAGGACTCCGTAAGATGACTTTTTCATGCTGCATAATAAAAAGATAGAAAAAATTCAGTTTTAAAGTAAATGACTAATATACTTGATCATTTCAAAGGAATAATTGTACTCCAAAAGCAAACAAATATTTTAAATAGCTACAATACATAAATTAATAAACAACTATTATACTTTTTTTCACCGTAATTTTATTGAGAAACAAATATTCTACTTTTTTTCACCGTAATTTTATTGAGAAACAAATAGCAATGAGACAGATTCAAACCAAATTGTTAGGACAGCTTCAATAATTAACACATTGCATACATTCTTCCTAGTGGTTAATTGCTGAACAAGATGCGGACCTAATATCCTATTTACAAGCACCATTAGAACAAATCCCTCTATTCATTAACAGAATGTAACTATGTGTCTATCCTAACCACTTTGAATACACAGATACAAAATGGACATTCATCTGTATCCCCTTTTTTTTAAGTTCATCATTTAAACATTATAAGTGTGTAAACTCATAAAAACATTCTAAAAGAGTTCAATAGTCCATAATAGTATTGGGTCATCCGGTTCACTGGCAATGTCAGAAATTGTTGACCTGAGTCCTCTACAGCTCAATATAACACCATGGCTTTACTTTATATACTTTGTTTTTGTGCTTTTCTCCTGGATGGTTAAGTCCAAGGTAAAGCAGGACATATGCAACAAGAGTTGTAGCTTTGGGGTCTGATAAGGTCAGTGAAATCGCCTCAGCATTTATCCTGACATCCTGTACCTCAGATTGTAGAACCTTTGTCAGTGTCAGCAATGTGGATGAGTCATGAAAAGTGCTTGGCCAATGTGCTCTCTATGAAAGTCTGAGAGAAAGTTTTCTCTCAACGTGATTCTCCTTAGGCATACTCTACATCATCAAACACTTTCCTCTTTGGCCCCATAATCTCCTTGATCAGAAACTTTGGGACACTACCAAGTTACATGTCATTTAGTACAAGTTCACATATGTCCTGAGTCTTAATTAAGCTTGGAAGGCTAGGGCCAAAATGATGGCTTTCCTTGTGGCCCTCTTTTTTCTCTAATTTTGGTCTGCAAACTTAGGTTGTTAACCATCCAGAACACAAGCTTATTGTTATTATGATACAGCCTAGGCTGTTAAGCTTACCCTCAACATCTGTCTGAATATCAAACATCTTAGACATAATATGGAACAGATATTTTTCAACAAGTATTGATATGTTGAACTTCAAGTCCCTATAGAATACGATGAGAAAACACTTAAAAATTAGAATATATTTTAAAAACTAGGCATAAGGAATTCTATACTTCCTATGTTTACACATAAGTCCAAAAATATAACCATATACAACCTTGAAGCAAGACAGTCCCACAATATTCCTTTTCCTATCTCTTCCCATCATTCACCACCCCTATCTTTTTGAAAATCATCAACCCGACAGACAGCACAGCAGCAACTGACATGTCATGACAAACAGCCCGTATTCAGAAGACCAGAATGACAGGCACTTCATGCATGAACCTACTATTACAGATTACCAAACGCAGTGTGGTTGCTTAGTTCATAGGTATGAGTATATAGAGTTACTCAGGGTGAGAATCTTTCCAATTAACTACTAGATTTGAAAATCTTCTGGAGATTCTCAGGATCATTGCCTTGCCCATCTTCTACATATAACTGTATGGCTTGATATTGTGACGTTTCATAGATCTTATCCTTTTCCTCTCTTGATTAGTTAGTCCTCGAGATCCTGCTTTCCTTTTACTTGTATTATAAATTTGTATTGGTATTTCTTCTTTTGAGTACTTGTACTAAGGAAACTATATTATATTTACAAATGTGTGACTGGTTTATTTCACTTATGAGTATATCTTCAAGGAGCATACACTTCAGTGTAAAGGATTCAAGTTTTCATTCTTTATAGCTGAGTAATACCCCATTGTGTAAAAATACCACAAATTTTTCAACCATTCCTCAGGTGAAGAGCATCTTGGTTGTTTCCAAGATTTGGCTATCACAAATGGTGCTGCTATAAACATAGGCACACATACATCCCCATGATATGATGTTTTCAGTTACTATGGGGAAATTCCCAGTAGAGGAATAGCTGGTTAAAATGGGATTTTCAATGCAACTTTTCTAAGGAGTCTCCACACTGATTTCCATAATGGTTGCACCAGTCCACATTGCCACCAGCAGTGGAGAAGCGTTCCTTTTTCCCCACAGCCTCTCCAACATTTGTTTTTGGGTGATTTCTTTATGATAGTCATTTTTTCTGGGTTGAGATGATATCACAAAATGGTTTTAATTTGCATTTTGTGGATGGCTAGTGATTTGGAGTATTTTTCATATATTTATTCGCTTCTTTAATTTCATCTTCTGAGAAGTGTGTGTTCGTCTCGGATGCCCATTTCCGGATAGGGTCTTGAAATTTTGGAGCCCTAGTGTTTTTTACCTCTTTATAAATTCCAGAGAGCACACCTTTGTGTGAGTACTTCTTTATCATGTTTTTTCCAAATTTGTGGGTTGCCTTTTCACTTTGTTTGTAATTTCATTTGACATGAAAAAACTTCTCAGTCAAGAGCAGTTCCCAGTTGTTAATTCTTTCAACTGTTTCCCATGTGATTTGATTTCTGTTCATGAAGTTTTTGCCTACCCCTATGTCTTCAAGAGTTTCTCCTACTTTCTCTTCCACATGTAGTGTCTCTGCTTTAATGTTTAGATCTTTAATCCATTTCACTTTAGTTTTGTGCATGGTGATAGACCTGGGTCAAGTTTGAGTTTTCGGCATGTAGAGAGCCAGTCTTTCCAGCACCATTTATCAAAGACGGGATCTTGCCCAGTCCTAGCCCAGGTCCGGTGAGTGTGTGGAGAGCTTCCTGCTACCCTTCGCCGGCGAGACCAGTCCCAACCCAGGTGCAGCGTGGGCCGGACTCTCTCCCACACCCTCGGGCAGCCCCCCACCACTCCGCCATACCTCCCCACCCCTCCCGCCTAGTAGGAATTTCTGCTGAGTTCCGGGAACCCCCAGACCCATTCCTAGCCCAGGTCTGGTGAGTGTGTGGAGAGCTTCTTGCTACCCTGCGCCGGCGAGACCAGTCCCA
>NW_004524987.1:49289-53779 GCF_000260255.1 Octodon degus | reverse complement strand
AGAAGAATATATGCAGTGTATTATTTGTTGAAACTGTACTTTCGATTTGATTTGAAACTGTCTCATTGCTATATGTTTATCAATAAAACTTTGAAAAGGATAAAAAATAAAAGTTAACTGTGAGAGTCTGACTTTGTTTTTTATACTACCACTGCTGAGTGCCAGAATTCGATTGCTGGCTCCGCATGCCTAGCCAGCCCTGCCCGTGGACGTGCTGAGCTGGCAATGGAGTCTGGGCATGGTGGCTTGCACCTGTAATCCCAGCACTAGGGAGGCAGAAATCAGGAAGACCACTAAAAATCTAGGCTGAGTAGTGAGATCCTGCACCACGAAAAAAAAAAAAAAAAAACACTATGTTGCTACTTTCTGCCTCTCTGTAGCAACTTCAAATGAAAATGAGTATATGTTACTAGCAGAGGTCTCATTAATTTCCCTCTTTTCCTCTCCAAATAATCTTGCATATTTCCTCTCATCCTCTTAAGCATCTTACATGAATAGCATTGCAAGTTGGTTAAAAAAGAAAAATAATAAAAAAAGAACTGAAAAGAAAATTTTATAAGGGTTTTGCTGGACTCAGGAATTGGCTCAATGGAATAAGCTCTTCCCTGCCAAGCGCAAGGGCCCGAGTTCAATCCCTGGTTTTGCCAAAAAGGGTGGGGGGGATTGTTGGTTAATTATTGGCTGGTGGAGTCACTCCACCAGGAATTTGATCTCACTGGCTAACAGCTAGTATGTTGACCATCCCCCCTGGGAGCTGGGTGAGCAGCTGTTGCTCCATGATTTGACCACAGAGCTGGAACTTGAGCTCATGTTGTCGATAGCAGTGCTCACAGGAGGACCCAGCTCCGGCTCACTCGTCTCACTGACCATGGACACCACGGAGAGCAGGGACATGTGCCATCTAGATTACAAGACTTATCTACATCTACATTGGCCTTGCAGACACAGATTGAGCCGTCATCTGTCATCAACAGGTCAATGCCGCATACAACCATTCCCAGAGTATTGGACACCTGGATTGCTAACCACTTCCCTTGTTCACCCAATGAGCACACCATCTCCACACCATCTAGTGATCAGTCGCTCTAAATCCAACATTCTGTGGAACAGCATAACATGGTGCCAATTATATGGCCTCCCACGACAATGGCATGCACATCCCGTCCGTGATACTCCTACACATACTTCTGAAACAGGTACGGAGATTCATGGTGAATAAGATGGCTTAGATCAGTGCTTATCTCGGGCCAAGAAAACAGCCTTGCCTCTATGACCCCGTGTGTTCTTTACTATCATTGGGAATTCCATCACTTCTGCTTCATCAATCATTTTAGCAAAATTTTCATGGCCACCGTAAGAGAAAGTATCTGGCAGAGGAACACCATGGCCAACTGACTCTTCAAACATTCAAAATGTATTAAAACAACGCAGGATGACTTGACATCAATTCATCAATCGGCAGCCCATCTTCTTGAGATGCAACAACACAGTGATGTCACTATGGCTCTGCACCCAAGGGGTGGGGACTCACCACCACCGCCTGGGAATAGGCAGAAATGAGTTCTCCATTGATCTGCAGACCCAGGTTTTCTTGTTCACCAGTCAGCAACACCTCGCCCATTACCACAGCCCTGAAGTCCAGTTCCTTCTCACAACATACAGAGCCTTCAAAGCTCTTAAGATCTCTTTTGGGGGTAATCTTCCCTGATGCCACAATCTGTCAATAACCACAATTTGGGGGCTGGAGAGATAGCTCAGTAAAATAAGCACTTGCCTGGCAAGTGCAGGGTCCTGGGTTCAATCACCAGTACCGAAAAAAAAAATTGGCAGCCACAGAGCTACACATCTTGAGCTGCTTCTTCTTCTGTTTCTTGATTATTTTCTCTTGAGCATAAACTCTATCTGCTGCTCACTCCTTCAGGTGCGACTCCGCTCTGACACAGCGCGTGTGTCTCCAGGCAAATCATAACATTTGGTGACTCTAATTATATTCTTTGTTTAAAATTTTGAGTTTGTCTGATGCAGAAGGCAGATTATTCAGAGGAATCAAAGAGGTTTCATATAAATCTGATCAGACAAGAAATTTTGTTGCTCTATATATTGTTGTTGTATAGGTGTGTCTTCAATAGAACAAATCAATAAAGTTTTAAGGGAACTGCTTTGTAGGTATTGATTAGATAGATGCATTTATCCCATTAGGCTAAAAAATAGAGAATATAAAAATATATTTATAACTCAAAAGGCAAAAGTATTATGGAATTTATTTTCTCAGTTTTCTCATTCTATATTATAGCTTAACTCAAATTTGGCTTGACCTTCTGATATTACATTTGTCTTCTATTCCTATGGCATCATGTTCAGGGAGCCTAGAGATTGCTAAGTATACTAGGCGTATTGAGAACCTTGTGTATCTGATTGAGAACCATGTGTATCAAATTGCCAGAAATAAAATAGTATAAATTTATAGAAACTTTCATGAACTGGGATTAGTAATTATTTGGACATTAAGTGTTTCACAAAGACTCATATGCTAAAGACTTGATCACAAACCTTTATCATTACTGAATATGCCTTTAGGAAATGAGACCTCATGGAAGAGGGTTAGATTGTTATGGCAGATGTCAGCAAGTAAAACATCCATGAGACTGAAAGTACAGGAACAAAGAAGCCTTTACTGTGAGTGAGGGGCCAATGCTCTGACTCTTCCAATCAGAATTCACAAACAAGTTGGCCCTTGTTTGAACTTTACCTCCAGCTTGTATACCTTTAATTTTCCATAGAAACTGCATGAGCATATTACCTCATTCTCAGGAATTTTACAAGAATGCATGAGGTTTACATTTTCCAGACACTGTTCACCATCTGCTGGTCATGGGGCATTGTGATTTAAAATGTACTTTATTTTCCAATTTGTTTTAGTTATTTGTTTTTTTTTTATGACTTTGTTTTTTCTCTTAGTGAGTTTATGGTTAGCTACACGGGGAGGTGCTGAGGGAGTGAGTTTATGTACAGTTTCAGTAAATTTAAGTGACTTTTAAAATAGAGTTACAAAAGAAAATGGAGTATCTTTAGCCCCATCAAGATTCTAGGCATTGTGCCCCTAAATGAGATATTTGGACCTTCTACCCTTTGTTTCTTTTACTCTTATCCCCCTTTTATCTGTATATAAAAGAAACAATGTATTGGACAGTGAGTCTATACTATGGATAGATGAAATTTACACATTCTCTCTATATATATATATGTGTATTTGTTTCTCCCTGTGACTCAGTGTCTCCCTGCCTTTGATTCTCTCCCTTTCCTTTCTTCCCTTTTTCTCTTTCTTTCGCTTCTTAGTACCATAAATTGAAGAACTTTGCCCTGTCACACACTCCCTGCCATGATAGTCAATCCCTCCACAAAGACAAAATCAAAAGATCCAAGTGATGATAGATTGAAACCTTCAAAACCACAAGCAATAATTTTTTATTCATTTTAATTTGATTATCACAGTAATGAAAAGTTGCTAACACAATTATGACAATTTTCTCAAAATTTAAGGATTAGTAGATACATTTCTACAGTAGCAAGTGTTAGACTCAATGCCTTTTTTTTTTTTTTTTTTTTTTGGAACTGGGGATTGAACTCAGGCCCTTGCACTTGCCAGGGAAGCACTTATTCCACTCAGCCATCTCCCCAGCCCCAGTAATTACATCTTTGCTCCCTCATGTAATGACAGAAGTACCATTTTGGAAGACTTTGGAGGCAGCATAGTCTCAATTACAATGTTGCTGCTTCAATGTATTTTCCACTCCATGGTTTTAGAACAAGGGAAGACTTTGCAACTGGACCAAATTTAAGTATAAATGTTCCCGTCTTTAGATCTTATGATTGAATGAATCTAATACCATGCAAATGTCCATGAAAGATTAAAAAAGTGTGAATCTTTGATAAAAGAATAGAAGTGAAATACTTAGAATTTTAGAGCTTAGCCCTTGATTTTTTTCAAAAAATACAATTCATGACTTGTTACTAGGCCTTGATAAGACGAAATTGTGACTCTGAAACACTACTTGAACAGTTTATTTGAACTGTCAAATATAATGTGAGCATTTTCTGAGATATACAGTGATATTTCTTCCAATTTCATCAAAAAGAATGTGTTCTGTACAGAGTCCAAATAACACCGCAATATAAGCTCTTAAGCTTGACATATAATGACCAAAGCAAAAGAGAGTCTGAAAGTTTATAACAAATTTGTGCACTCAGCTCATCAAGAAGTTCAATCCCTTCAGGACAAAATTTTGCATGAGATATCTAGGTAGAAAACCCTTAAACATCAGAGTATATATGTTTAAGGGTAGAAAACATCAGAGCATATATGTTTAAGGGTAGAAAACCCTTAAACATATATGTGTATTGCACATATATGTTTAAAGCACATATACTGTAAAGCAGAAAAAGAACTGTATGCAGAGGAAAAGTTGCAGAAACTAAGAATGTAATATATA
>NW_004524987.1:48432-49189 GCF_000260255.1 Octodon degus | reverse complement strand
TACCTCCCCACCCCTCCCGCCTAGTAGGAATTTCTGCTGAGTTCCGGGAACCCCCAGACCCATTCCTAGCCCAGGTCCGGTGAGTGTGTGGAGAGCTTCCTGCTACCCTGCGCCATCGGGCCAGTCCCAGCCCAGGCGCAGGGTGGGCCAGACCCTCTCCCACCCTCGGGCCACCCCCCACCACTCCGCCGTACCTCCCACACACCTCCCGCCCAGGAGGAAATTCTGCCCAGTTTCGGTAACCCCCAGACCCTGGCCTAACCCAGGTCAGCAGCGGGAAGTAGCTCAGCACAGCAGCCAGACCTAAGCCAGACACAGCCGGATAAGTCCAAAGTCTTTAGAGCTCCACCAGAACTTCAGTATGTGTGAAGCTTATAATTACAGCAACGATCTACAACAAAGGGCAGAAGACAGTGCTACACAAAAAGATGACAAAGAACAAAATGCAACCTAAGAACCCAAGTCCACAAATAACAAGTGCAGAGGACACTAACAGAGAACAAATTGGAAATCACACAGCTCAAAGCAATGCATCGACAGCTTCTGAAATAAAACACATGCAGAAAGATATAGAAGACCTCAAACTGGAAATGAAAAAAAGAAATCCGTGAATTAATAACATCTGCACTAAAGAATCAAATGCAGAAGCATATGGAAGCAACCCAGTGCCCACCCAGAACAAGTGGGGAGAAAACTAGCTCGGCTAAAATGCATGAATCACGGGTGTCGATAGTAAATAAGCAACAGCAGAAAGATA
>NW_004524987.1:35182-40708 GCF_000260255.1 Octodon degus | reverse complement strand
TCAGGCCTTGAGCTTGACAGGGAAGTTCTTATTTTACTTAGCCATCTCCCCGGCCCCTTTATACAATGTCCATGCTGGAATTGGCTATGTAACATTTCCCTGGTTTACACTTTAAGAATACTACTCTGGTTTTAATGCCCACGTTTCATAGATTGTATAATCTTTCAACAATTTTAGGTCAGTATTTTTTTTGCTGAAATCATATATACGCTTTCAAACTAGAACACATTATCATAATATATGAGACAAGCCTAAGATATATTTGTAATAAAATTGGTTTAAAAAAGTACAATCACATATACACATTGTGAAACGTGTTCTATTAATCAAATCTATGTATCTCTAGGTGATTAGAGCATAAGTGAACCATTTTCCTGCATTTATTGATTTGTCATAAGCATTTAATGCTTAACAGAGTAAATTTTGTTACTAAAATATTGTTTTACTGAACTTTCATAATAAATTGTTTGGGATTTTGAGTGGACATGGACCAAAATATATGTTCTATATAAAATAAGAGAGATATCTTCCTTGTTATTAAATGCATAAAATGTGTGATTAACAGCAGTAGCTTTCACATGATGAATTAGAATTAACTATACTGTAATAAATTGACCTCCTTTAACCCCCACCCCACCCCTTTAAATCTTAGGGATCAAATTCATGGCCTTATACATACTTGCTATTTTTATTTTTAAAGTAAGGTTTAATTCTGATACTAAATTTTACATCTAGTGTAATCTGAGGTAATTGGGTTCCTCAAGGATATTTGGAAACCTTCAGAAATTTTTTTTGATGATCACAACTAAAGGAGATATTTTATTTGTATCTAATAGATAGATGACAAAGATGTTGCCAAATATTATACTATGCACAGGACAGCCCATTATAATGAAGCCAAATGGCAAAAGTACTTAGATAAGAAGCTCTACTCTATTTTTGGTAAATGAAATAGACAATTTTCATATAGCAGGGACAGTTGTAAATTATCACATTGCTTTAACAGGACTGGAGACACAGCAAACAAAACCTGAGTTTTGATTGCTAATGTGTGAGGAAAACTCTAAAGATTGTTTTGCCATTCTTTGGACTGTACAGTGTCTGAAACATACCCTATGGTTAAATAATGTCTCACTTTTTTTTTCCAAATTATCCTTCCATTTTAGAAGATGAAAGTATTTGATTTTAGCTTCTTTAGAAAGTAGGGAAGTAAGACTAACACTGGCTTCTGTCAAATGTGCTACAGATTTAGAATTAAAAGCTGCAAGTGATATGGACAAGAATGGCAGTTATAGAATATATTCTGGTGACCAAAAAAATGCCAGTAGTAGAAACAACATTAAGTTTCTAGAAACACAGAATCTAATGTGCTGTACTTTTTAACTCAGCATTACAATATGTTTTTTTTTTCCTTTATGTATTCAGTACAGGGTCTACAGGATCTCACTACACAGATCAGACTCGTAGTGAGCCTCCTGTTTTCAGCCTCTCAAGTGCTGGGATGGGATTACAGGTGTGTGCCACCACAACCAGTCTCAATCACTGTCTCAGCCAGCCCCGGGAGTGGAGCCAGCATGGCACTCTGAGGACTGAACCCCGGGTCCCTGCTTCTGCCTAAGCAGGTTCTTTAATCCGTTGAGCTATCTGGCTGGCCCTACAATAGCTAAATCAAATAATTTAGCAGTAGTGGCACTGGTATCTTCATCAGAATAGGACACAAAATCATTTCAGATATTTCTCCTGGCTATTAGTATAAGCTCTCACTTTTCTGACCCTCCCAGCAATTCTCTGAGGTAAACTTTGTCAATATATTATCTATTTTCTTCTTTATAGTTGACTAAATTAAGTCATGTTTCTTAAAGCTGAAAATTCTGTTGTGGACATTCAAATATTATTTAGCAATCTCCACTCATTTGCCTTGTCTACACCTAAAGAAACCATAGAAATAGGACACAGTGCTCTTGGTTATGCGAGAATTGTAATTTAATGGGTTTGTGTTTGTGCAAAAAATTATAAAAACAGAAAAAATTGTGTTTCTTGTGATATCTTCTTTAATTAGTGTATTATTCAAGTGAAATGTTTAATTCTTGAAAACAGAGAAATTCTTAGACAATCTTTCTTACTGATTTCTAAATCAATATCTTAATAGTCAAGATATGTTTATTATTTTGATATTTGAAATACATTGCTGCTTCAGTTTAAGTACAATTCTATAATAATATAGTTATGATACATTTAAAAATTATTTCTTTTACTTTTCTTGAGTGTTTGGTACATTTCTATTTGATCATGATTGATACTTGTATTAAAAATCTTATATGGATACTTGATTGATTATTTCTCTTATCACTGACAAAATTGTGTTTTAGACACAAACTCAAATGCAAATTATTGTGCATTTAAAAACTTATTTTATTTTATGTCAATTTTTGCTATATAAACTTTTATGAAACATTCATATATGTATGGAATTTTAGAATGACCACAATCTTAAAGAGATCTAACAGTTTAAAAATTAAGAAATATAAAGTTATTAAGCCTTGAGTTCAATCCTAGGTACTGCAAAAAAGAAAAAAGAAAAATAAATGTAAAATTACACAAATAATCCATAAGAATTAATGCAAACATTTAACAAGAGTGTTGGATATGAATTTGATATGAAAAAATCAATTGCATTTATATAGACCAATAGCAAATAGAAAAATTAAATTCAAGAAAAATATTTCTTTCATTCAAAATTTTATTTGAAAATCAGAACATGGACATTAGAAGTGCAGGGAAGAAGGGTAGAGGGAAGGAAATTTAAAAAGTCAAGATGTGATATGTTCATGTGCATACACCCTTAGATGTTTGTAAACATCATGTACCACAAACATGCAATAATATTTTTTAAAATAAAGTGGTTTATCAATAAAACTTTGAAAAGAAAAAAAATAAAATAAAATAAAGTGTTTCTCTTGAGAGTAACACATAGATCCTACTCCATCAGAGAAAAATCTAATGAAGACCTTTGCACATAGAACTGTGAATCACTACTGAGAAAATTAAAGAATGACCAAGTAAAAAAGTAATATATCATGTTCACAGACTATGTACTTAACTCACTGAAATCAGGAAACTAAGTTAAACTAAATTTTATTTATTTTTTCCATAATTTTATTGAGAAATGAATAGCAATGAGACAGTTTCAAATCAAATTGGTAGTACACTTTCAATAATTAACACATTGCAAACCACCTTCCTAGTGGTTATTTGTTGTACAAGATGCAGACATGATATTCTGTTTACAAACACTATCAGAACAAATCCCTCTATTCATTAAGAGAATGTAACTATATAACCATACGAACAATTTTGAATACACAGATACAAAGTGGACATTAATCTGTATCCCCTTTTTTGTTTAGTTCCATCATTTGAATATCATAGGTGTGTGAACTCAGCAAAATATTCTAAAAGGGTCCAGTAGCCCATAATAGTATTGGGTATTCTGCTTGACTGGCAATGTCAGAAATTGTTGACCTGAGTCCCCTACAGCACAACATAACACTATGGCATAAGTTCTATTTTCTTTTTTTCAACAAATAACATACTGCATATATTCTTCTTAGTGGTTAATTACTGTACAAGATGCGGACTTGAGATCCTATTTACAAACACCATTAGAACAAATCATTCTATTCATTAACAGAATGCAACAATATATCTATCCTAACCACTTGGAATACACAGATGCAAAATGGATTTTCATCGGTATACCCCATCTTTTTCTAAATTCCGTTGTTGAATATTATAGGTGTGTAAACTCAGCAAAATATTCTAAAAGAGTCCAGTAGCCCATAATAGCATTAGGTCTTCTGTTTAACTGGCAATGTCAAAAATTATTGACTTGAGTCCCCCACAGCTCAACATAACAACATGGATTTACTTCCCATATTTCGTCTTCATACTTTTCTACTGGATGGATAAGACCAAGGTAAAGCAGGACCTGTGCAACAAGAGTTGTAGCTTTTTGGTCTGAGAAGGTCAGTGAAATCTCCTCAGGATTTATCCTGAGATCCTGTACCTCAGATAGTAGAAGCTTTGTCACACCAGCCATATGAATGAGTCACGGCCATTGCTTAGCCAATGTGCTCTCTGTGAAAGCCTGAGAGAGTGTCTTCTACCCATGTGACTCTCCTTAGGCACACTCTACGTCATCGAACACTTTCCCCTTTGGCCCCATAACCTTCTCGATCAGAAAATTTGGGACACTACTGAGGTACATGGCATTACAGTACAAGTTCTCATATGTCCTGAGTCTTAATTGACCTTAGAAGGTTAGGGCCAAAATGTTGGCTTTCCTTGTAGCCCTCCTTTTTCTCTAATTTTGGTCTGCAAACTTAGGTTGTTAACCATCCAGAAGACAAGCTTATTGTTATTATCAAATGATTTAGGCTATTAAGCTTAACCTCACTATCTCACTGCATTTCAAACATTTTAGGTATAATAAGGAACAGGTACTTTTCATCAAGTATAGATATGTTGAACTTTAACTCCCTACATAATATGATAAAAAAATTTAAAAATTAGATTATATTTTAAAAATAGGATAAAGAATTCTATACACCTCATGTTTGCACATAAGTCCAAAATTTCACAATTTACAATCTTGAAGCAGGAGAGTCCCACAATATTCCTTTTCCTGTCTCTTGCTTTCATTCACCACCCCCTTCTTATTGAACAACCAACTACCCGAGAGATATCTTAGCAGTAACTAGCATGTCATGACAAGCCGCCCATATTGAGAATACCATAATGACAGGCACTCCAAACATGAAACTATTAGTACAAATTACCATCTGCAGTGCAGTACCTTAGTTCAAAAGTATCAGTACATATAGGTAGTCAGGGTGAGAATCTTTCCAATTAACTGCTAGATTAAAGAATCTTCTGAATATTCTCAGGATCATTGCCTTGCTCATCTTTTACATATAAATGTATGGCTTGACATTGTCATGTTTCCCAGCTCTTCTCCTTTACCTCTCTTGATTAGTTAGTCCTTGAGATACTGATTTCCTTTTACTTGTATTATATCTTTCTATTTGTATTTCTTCTTTGGAGTTCTTATGCTAGGGAGACTATACGATATTGAAACATGTGTGTCTGGTTTATTTCACCTATGAATATCTGTTCAAGTGGCATCCACTAAAACATAAAGGCTTGCAGTTTATCATTCTTAATAGCTGAATAATACTCCAATCTGTAAAAATACCACATCTTTCTCAACCATTCCTCAAGTGATGGGCATCTTGGTTGTTTCCAAGATTTGGTTACCACAAATTGTGCTGCTATAAACATAGGCACTCAAATATCCCTATGATATGATGTTTTCAGATCCTCTGGGAAAATTCCCAGTAGAGGAATAGCTGGTTTAAAGGGGATTTGCAGACCAACTTTTCTAAGGAGTCTCCATACTGATTTCCATAACGGTTGCACCAGTCTACACTCCCACCAGCAGTGGAGAAGTGTTCCTTTTTCCCCACA
>NW_004524987.1:23972-31286 GCF_000260255.1 Octodon degus | reverse complement strand
TTGGACTTATCCAGCTGAGACTGGCTTAGGTCTGGCTGCTGTGCTCAGCTCCTTCCCGCTGCTGCCCTTGAGGTTGAAACTGTTGTGCCCTTGTGGCGATATGTTCTGCTCTTGGACTAGCTGGTTGGATCTATCCTCTACACTCTCTGCAGGGATTACAGCTGCAGGGTTACACTTCAGGCATGTATTCCAGGCCTGTGCTGTGCCTGGAGAGTGCGAGCTGAAGTGGGGGGAAGAGGAAGCTCTCCCGCACACTCATTGGACCTGGGCTAAGACTGGGTCCGGGGGTTCCGGGAATACCGCAAAATTCCTACTCAGCATGCCGGGTGGGGAGTTGCTGTGGAGTGGTGGGGTGTGACCCAAAGGTGTGGGAGAGGGTCTGGCCCATGCTGCGCCTGGGCTGAGACTGGTCCCGCCGGCGCAAGGTATCAGGAAGCTCTCCACACACTCACCGAACCTGAACTAGGACTGGGTCTCCTAAATTTTAATATAGTCCAAGCTCATTAATTTTCGCTCCTTTTGTTTTGTGCTTTACCATTTTATCTTTTAACTTGTTTATGTCTCCTTTGGAAATTGAAATTGACAATGTTTTAAAAAATACTGGAAATGTCTCTCTCATTAATTGTGAGAACCATATTTGAATATTTGCTATATAATTTGACTTTCCTTTGTTTTGATTAAATTGCACTCCTCCACTTTCTTGGGAGGTGTAGCAGTTTAAGGCTTGTAAAGCATCTATGTCTCAATACAAACACACACACACACACACACACACACACACACGCACACACACTAATGGACAGAAGTATTAAGGGTAAAGAAAGGAAAATAAAATCAGTAAGACAACCACAGACTTCATAAATAGGCTTTTTTCTGTCTTTCAATTCTACTTAGACTAACTGTGCTTAACATAATTTATAGAATCAGATGAATATAGTATTTCTGCTTATTTATCTGCTTTCTTATCGGTCTAACTGCCCCACCCCAGTCACCTGAGTCCCTGAGGTAAGAGAACACTCACAGCCCATTTCTACACACTTCGGCATCCCTCCTGAACCCAGGAACAATGCCGATAGTATATGGACCATGACACATGCAGAAGACTTGCTAGATCACCGAGCTTATTTCTATAGCCATGTACTCAGCCACTCTCAATCTCACATCACCTTTCATGTCTCCCCACCTAAGACAATCCCACTGACCACCCTACCCTATCCATAAAACAAGCAGGTCAATATACTGGACTCAGGCTCTCCTTTGGAGTTATTCCAGCAGCATCCACTGAGAATCTACACAAATTCACTCAGCCTCTTTTTTGTTGCTGTTGTTGTTGTTGTTGTTGTTGTTAAATGTCATTAGTACAGAGTCTACAGGGTCTCAGTACACAGATCAGACTCCTAGTGATCCTTCCTGTTTTTCAGCCTCCCAAGAGCTGGGATTACAGGTGCACACAAGCATGCCCAGTCTCAATCCATGCTCAAGAGGTGGGACCGGCATAGCATGCTGTGGATCAAATCCCAGTCCCTGCGTCTGCCTAAGCAGGCACGTTAGTCCGCTGAGCTATCTGACTGGCCCTTGCCTGTATTTTTTTTGGGGGGTTGTCACCATTTAAAAACATTTGGTACAAAAAAAAACCTAGGAGGTGGTGGTCCACAGATCCTACTCCATCCTGGATCTGTCCCACTTTAGCCTATTTTGGGCAATAAACCAGTGGCTTCACTGCCTCCAGCCCATCAGACACCTCTACCAAGAATCTCATCCATCTAAATTCTGCCAGTCAAGAATATAGAGTAAGTTCTCCTGAGGAGCATTCAATGGTGTCCATTCCCCCTATTGGTCACCCAAGCCTCCAGCTTCTGCCAGGATACAACAGACCTATCAGGATGTGAGTTCTTTGGGTTTTCTTCTGTTCTGGCTTTCAGTGTTCATCTAAGGGTAGATAATTTCACCATAGGAGAAACTGCCTCTGTACTTCCTAAGGACAACCTCTGAGGTGCCTTTTTAATAACCTTTCCTTCCCATCTTATTTCAAGCCAAAACACCTTGTCTTTTCTTATAACACGGGTGGGCTGTGTTATAAGCTTTCTAGTAACCCAAACATAGTTTATTCAACTTTCAGATTTTCTTGGATGTTGACCATTTTTTCCAGTGTTCAGACAACTGGAAATAGGCTTCCTCAATGAGCAGGCTTTTTTGCCATCCACGCTCATACCTCCCCCTATTCATTCTGCTCTACTTTACACAGATAACTTACTCACCACCTCCATGCCAGCCCTTGGTCCTAGACTCTTCTTCATACAAAAACTTCGATCTCCTGCTCTACCTTGCTCTTAACCATCCAGTAGAAAAGTGTGAAGACGAAATATAGGAAATAAAGCCATGCTGTTATGTTGAGCTGTGGGGGACTCAGGTCAATAATTTCTGACAATGCCAGTTAAACAGAAGACCCAATGCTATTATGGGCTACTGGACTCTTTTAGAATATTTTGCTGAGTTTACACACCTATAATATTCAATAACGGAACTTAGAAAAAATGGGGTATACCGATGAATGTCCATTTTGTATTTGTGCATTCCAAGTGGTTAGGATAGATATATAGTTGCATTCTCTTAATGAATAGAATTATTTGTTCTAATGGTGTTTGTAAATACCTTCACAAGTCCACTTCGTGTACAGCAATTAACCACTAAGAAGAATATATGTAGTGTATTATTTGTTGAAACTGTACTTCCGATTGGATTTGAAACTGTCTCATTGCTATCTGTTTATCAATAAAACTTTGAAAAAAAAAACTTCGATCTCACAAGTTAGTCTCTTCCCTCCGTTCCTCTCACCATCTCTCAGTGCCAGTGACCTAGTCTGCCTCCAAGCAGACCACTTTTACTGAGTTCACAGAGATCCTGACTCCCACAGTCCCACCCTCTACATCAAATTTTTGCATTCATATAATTCTCACCACCACTCTCCTCTTCAATGAGGGTTGAGTTTAGAGGGTTGCAAGCCATACAGCTGATGAGACCCACATTTAACATAACCACAGATTTTGTATATCTTCTTAATTCAGGTTTGGCATTTTATATGTACCTAGGAAACTATCCATTTCCCCTGTGTTTTCCATTCTGTGAGAGCAAAGATTTTGGAAGGAGATATTGATAATCTTCTGAAATTCCATAGGGTCCATAGTGATTTCACACTTTTTATTCTATACTGCATGAATTTGGGGTTTTTCTTTCCTTTTTCTTATTAGGTTTGCTAGGAGTTTATCAGTTTTACTCATTTTTTCAAAGAACCAACTTTTTTGATTCGTTTATTCTTTGTATTTTATTCATTAATTTCTACTCTAATCTTTATAATTTCATACCTCCTTTGGGCTTTGAGCTTGACTTGCTCTTCTTTTTCTAGGAGCTTGAGGTGCAGCATAAGCTCATTTATTTGGGCTTGTTCTGTT
The DNA here is from genome assembly GCF_000260255.1 of Octodon degus. Classification (NCBI taxonomy): domain Eukaryota; kingdom Metazoa; phylum Chordata; class Mammalia; order Rodentia; family Octodontidae; genus Octodon; species Octodon degus. The sequence goes on along the minus strand of NW_004524987.1, from coordinate 27,837 downwards.
TTCCTAATGTGTGAATTTACTGATATAAATTTCCCTCTTAAGACAGCTTTCATTGAATCTCATGTGTTTCGGTAATATGCACCAGCATTTTTGTTTGATGGTAAATATTTTAAATTTAATTTTTAACTTCATATGTGACTTAATGATTGGTTAGGAGGTTGTTATTTAATTTCCACGTGTTTATGGTGTTTTTGTAGTTTCTTTTATCAATAACTTCATGTTTTATTGCAATGTGATCAGATAAAATGCATAGGATAATTTCAATTGCTTTGTATTTACTTAGCAGTGCTCTGTGTGTTAGTATGTGGTATTGTTCAGCTATAAAAGAGGAAAAATTTGAGTCTTTTGTCAGTAAATTGATGAAGCTAGAGAACACACTCTTAAGTGAAATAAATCAGACCCGCATGTGCAAACATTGTATTGTCTCCTTAGTGTAAGAACCTGAAAAAGAAAGATGGAATCTAAAGGGTACAATAGACACTGGTAAAAGAGAATGAACTGATTCGAAATGAAATAATTACTAAGTTGAAGAAAAGGACAAGAGAGGGTATGGGAGAAAGAGATTTATCTATATGTAAGCAGAATGGTTTGTACAACTGTACTGTGCATTTCTGCTGGTCTATGGAAAAAAACAATGAATGCTTTAATTTGTTTTGTATCCTTTTTCAATTGCTTGTACTTTTTCTCTTCTTAATTTATTATACATTTCTTTCCTTTTTTTCAATTTTAAATGTATATGTCTGGTAATATGAACAACTCGTTGGAAGACAACACTATTACAACAAATACTGTGAAATTAATATTACTACTATAAAGGAAAATCTGTATCACTTGTAAAATTTTCTATTTTATTTCTAATTTGCTCAGTAGAATAAGAACCTGCCTTGCAAGCGCAAGGGCCTGTGTTCAAATCCCAGTTCTGCCAAAAAAAATTCATTCTAAAAAAAATTAATACCAAAAAATTTCCTGCAACAGTTTTTTTAAACAAAGTTCATCTTTATTTTTGGCATGTGAAAGACAGTCAACTAAAATTAAACCAATGCAAACAGAAAACAACTTAGAGCTGAAAAAGAGCATGGCAACAAAGTAGTTACACATCTGTTTTACAGAAGACTCAGTCCCAGAAATGACTTCTTGCACTGCTAGAATAAAAACAATATCACACTTTTGATGCTTGCATCTCTTCTGCAGTGTCCCATCTAGTAAGTGACAATGTATGTTTCCATCTTTCAATAATTAGGGATCCAGTAATTCTGCTTTGTTCTTTTTTCCATAATTTTATTGAGAATCAAATACCACTGAGAGAGTTTCAAACCAAATTGTTGGGACAGTTTCAATAAATAACACATTGCAAACATTCTTCCTACTAGTTAATTGCTGTACAAGATGCGGACATGATATCCTATTTACAAACACCATTAGAACAAGTCCCTCTATTCATTAAGATAATGTAACTATAGATCTATCCTAACCACTTGGAATACACAGATACAAAGTGGACATGAATCTGTATCCCCTTTTTTTTATTCAGTTCTGTTATTTGAATATTATAGGTGTGTAAACTCAGCAAAATATTCTAAAAGAGTCCTGTAGCACATAATAGTATTGGGTCTTTCTTTTGATGGGAAATGTCAGAAATTGTTGACATGAGTCCCTTACAGCTCAAAATAACAGTGTGGTTTTACTTTTTATGTTTCGTTTTATACTTTTCTGCTGAATGGTTAAGACCAAGGTAAAGCAGGACCTATGCAACAAGGGTTGTAGCTTTTGGGTCTGATAAGGTCAGTGAAATCCCCTCAGGATTTATCCTGAGATCCTGTTACTCAGATTGTAGAACTTTTGTCAGCGCCAGCCATGTGGATGAGTCATGACCATTGCTTGGCCAATGTGCTCTCTGTGAAAGCCTGAGAGAATGTTTTCTCTCGTGACTTTCATTAAGGACACTCTACATCATCAATCACTTTCCTCTTTGGCCAAATAATCTAGTTGATCAGAAAATTTGGGACACTAAAGAATTACATTACATTACAGTGCAAGTTCTCCTATGTCCTGAGTCTTGATTGACCTTGGAAGGCTAGGGTCAAAATGTTGGCTTTCCTTGCGGCGCTCCTTTTTCCCTAATTTTGGTCTGCAAACTTAGGATGTTAACCGTCCAGAAGACAAGCTTATTGTTATTACCATACAACTTAGGCTGTTAAGCTTAACCTATCTGTCTGAATAACAAACATCTTAGGCATAACATGGAACAGGTATTTTTCATCAAGTATTGATATGTTGAACTTTAAGTTCCTACAGAATATGATGAAGCAAAACATTTAAAAATTAGATATATTTTAAAACATAGGAATAAAGATTTATTTACTTCTTATGTTTACACATAAGTCCAAAAACCTAACCATATACAACCTTGAAGCAGGACAGTCCCACAATATTCCTTTCCCTGTCTTTTGCTTTCATTCACCATCTCCTTCTTTTTGAACCTCCATATTTTTTTACTTAGTCCTCAAGATCAGGCTTTCCTTTTACTTGTATTAAACCTTTCTATTTGTACTTCTCCTTTTGAGTTCTTATGCTAGGGTAACTATATGATGTTTACACATGTGCGTCTGATTTATTTCACTTATGAGTATATGTTCAAGTGGCATCCACTTCAATATAAAGGCTTCAAGTTTTTCATTCTTAAAAGCTGAATAATACTCCATTGTGTAAAAATACCACATCTTTTTCAACCATTCCTCAGGTGATGGGCATCTTGGTTGTTTCCAAGATTTGGCTATCACAAATTGTGCTGCTATATTCATAGGCACACATATATCCCTATGACAGGATGTGTTCAGAACTTCTGGGATAATTCCCAGTAGAGCAATAGCTGGTTTAAAGGGGATTTCTAGTCCAACTTTTCTAAGGAGTCTCCACACTGATTTCCATAACGGATGCACCAGTCTACATTCCCACCAGCAGTGGAGAAGTGTTCCTTTTTCCCACAGCCTCTCCAAAGTTTCCTGTTGGGTGATTTATTTATGATAGCCTTTCTTTCTGGGGTGAGATGATATCTCAATGTTGCTTTAATTTGCATTTTGCTGATGGCTAGTGATGTGGAGTATTTTTTCATATATTTATTCACTCCTTTAATTTCATCCTCTGAGAAGCATGTGTTCATCTCAGATGCCCATTACTGGCTTGGATCTTTAAATTTTGAGGCCCTAGTGTTTTAAAGTTCTTTATAAATTTCTAATGAGCAGACCTTTGTCTGAGTACTTATTTGTCATGATTTTTTTCAAAGTTGTGGTTTGCTTTTCACTTTGTTGGTAATTTCTTTTGACTTGAAAAAACTTCTCAGTAAGAGCAGGTCCCAGTTGCTAATTCTTTCAAATGTTTCCCTTGCGATTTGATTCCTGATCATGAAGTCTTTGCCTACCCCTATGTCTTCAAGAGTCCATCCTACTTTCTCTTCCTGGAGATTTATGTCTCTGTTTTAATATTTAGATCTTTAACCCATTTTGACTTTAAATTAGTGTGTCCTGATAGACCTGGGTCAAGATTTAGTTTTTGGCATGTACAGAGCCAATATTTCCAGCACCATTCGTTAAAGAGGATATTTTTCCTCCAGTGAGTATGTTTGGCCCCTTTGTCAAAGATAAGGTCGCTGAGTGTTTTTTTTTTCAAAGTTTTATTGATAAATAGATAGCAATGAGACAGTTTCAAATCAAGTTGGAAGTACAGTTTCAACAAATAATACACTGCATATATTCTTCTTAGTGGTTAATTGCTGTACAAGATGCGGACTTGTGATCTTATTTACAAACACCATTAGAACAAGTCATTCTATTCATTAACAGAATGCAACTATATATCTATCCCAACC
>NW_004524987.1:22122-23295 GCF_000260255.1 Octodon degus | reverse complement strand
GTCTGTGAGGTATATTGGTTGTAGTCTGATAGGCATTATGTTAAATCTGTACATTAACTTTGAGAGCATGGCCATCTTCACAATGTTGGTTCTTCCAATCCAGGAGCATGGATAATCTTTCAGTTTTCTGAAATCCTCTAAGATCTCTTTTTTCAGAGTACTCTAATTTTTCTTGAAAGGATATTTGACTTCTTTAGTTATATGAATTCCAAGGCATTTCATTTCCCTCGGTACTATTGTAAAAGGTACTGTTTCTATGATTTCCTTCTCAGTGTATTTGTTGTCTGTGCAGAGGAATGCTATTGACTTTTGGGTATTGACTTTATAACCTGCTATGCTTCTGAATTTCTGCATTAATTCTAGTAGCTTCCTGGTGGAGTTTTTGAGGTCTTCCAAGTACAGTATCATGTCATCTGCAAAAAAAGATAATTTAACTTCTTCTTCACCTATTCTTACTCCTTTTATTTCTTTGCTTGTGTAATGGCTCTAGCTATTGTTTTCAGAACTATATTGAAGAGTAGTAATGATAGAGGGCTTTGTCTCGTACTAGATGTAAAAGTAAAAGTTTTTAGGTTTTTCCCATTTAGGATTATGTTAGCCATTGCATTTTCATAAATAGCTTTTACCAGATTGAAGTAGAGTCCATCTATTCCAACTTTCTGTAGGACTTTGAACATGGGTGAGTGTTGGAGTCTGAGTTTGAGGAGTATAGGGACTACATCTTCTGTAAATTTGTTGTGGAATTCAGCTCTGAATCCATCAGGATCTGGATATTTTGTCAGTAGATTTTTCATTACATCTCATATTTCATTGGCTGTTATTGGGTTATTGAGAGTGGTTATATGTTGTCAATTCAATTGTGGTAATTTGTTCCATTCTAGGAATCTGTCCATTTCTTCTGTGTCTTCTATTCTGTGAGAGTAAAGATTCTCAAAGTAGCTATTGATAATCTGAATTTCTACCAGTTTTGTGGTAATTGCACAGTCTTCATTCATTAAATCTTCTATTTGAATTTTTACTTTCCTCTTTTTGATGAGGTTAGCTGGGGGCTTATTGATTTTATTTAATCTTCAAAGAACCAGCTTTTGGGGGCCAGGGAAATGGCTCAGTAGAAAAAGCACTTGCCTGGCAAGTGCAGGGGCCTGAGTTTGATCCCTGGTTCCACAAAAAAAA
>NW_004524987.1:2040-13172 GCF_000260255.1 Octodon degus | reverse complement strand
ATAGTAGTCTGGGCTGGAATTTGTTTTCATAGAGGACCTGAAGTACTCTGCTCCATGGTCTTCTTGCCTGCATTGTTTGTGAAGAGAAGTTGGCCGTAATTCTGATGGGTTTTCCTTTGAAAGTGATCTGCTTCTTTTCTCTAGCAGCTTTCAGTATATTATTCTTGTGCTGAATTTTTGGGATCTTGACTATTATATGTCTCGGTAGGTTTTTAATTGGGTTGAGGTTACTTGGCATTCTGTATGCTTCGGTTACCTGAATGTCAGATTGTTTCCTCATCTTTGGGAAGTTTCCTGCTATTAATTCTTCTCATATTTTTTTAATGTCATTTGTATTGACTCCTTCTTTCTGATTGATGCCTGTTAGTCTCACATTGTTCATCTTTGCATCATCTTGCAGGTTATGGATTATTTTTTCCTGCATCCTAGTTGTTTTTAAGAGATCCTTTCTTACCTTTTCACTAGCTGCACCAGCGTCTTCAAGATCTGAAACTCTATGTTCACTTTCACTTAAACAGTTTGCAAGCTTGTGATTTAGATTTTAATTTCTTCTATAGCTCTTTGACTCTGCTTCATGTGATCTCTTTCTTTCCTGTATTTCTCATTCAAGGAATCCGTCATTTTTCTAATCTCCTCTATTTTTTTTATCAATATCTTCTTTAGAAGCAGTTATAAATTCATTTACTGCAGTGTTTTTTTCAGATTGGGTTTCTTTCCTATGTTTCTGTAGTTGAATGTTTAATTCAGACGCTATGAATTCTGATAATTTTTTTTAATTTCAGAAAAGAATTACACTCTTAGTTCCTCTATGACTTTCTGCTGTTACTTATTTACTATTGAAGCTTTTAATTCTTACAATGGAACTGAGCTAGTGTCCTCTGCACTTGTTCTGGTTGAGCATTGTGTTTCCTCCATATTTCTGCATTTGATCCTTTACTGCAGATGTTATTAAGTCAGATATTTCTTTTTTAATTTCCAATCTGAGTTTCTCTATACCTTTCTATAGCTGTTTCTATATTTCAGAATCCATTGATTCATTGCTTTCAGCTGTGTGATTCCCAATTTGTTCTGTGTTAGTGTCTTCTGCACTTCTTATGGGTGGGATTAGGTTCTGAGATTGCATTTTGCTCCTTCTCATTGTCATTTTCTGGAGCACTGTCTTCTAACCTTTGTTGTAGAGCTTTGGTGCAGTTATAACCTTAGCGCCTACTGAAATTCAGGTGCAGATCTACAAAGTTTGGATTTATCCAGCTGTGTCTGCCTTGGGTCTGGCTGCTGTGCTCAGCTCTTTCCTTCTGCTGCCCTTGGGGGTGAACCTGTTGTGCCCTTCTGGCAAGATGTTCTGTTTCTGGACTCGCTGGTTGGTTCTGCCCCTACACTTTCTGCAGGGATTGTAGCTGCAGGGTTTCACCCCAGGCCTGTATACCAGGCCTGAGATGAGTCTGGAGGGGACGAGGTGGAGTAGATGGGAGTTTCCACTCTCCCACACACTCACCAATCCTGGACTAGGACTGGATCTGGGGGTTCTTGGTTGTGACAGAAATTCCTACTCTGTTGGAGGGGTGTGAGGAGTGTACTACGGAGTGAGATGTGGCGTCCCAAGAGGGAGAAAGAGAGTTTCACCCACACTGCGCCTATGCAGGGACCAGTAGATCACTCCAGCAAAGGGTAGCTGGAAGCTCTCCCACACACTCACCTGGCCTGTGCTAAGACTGGATCTGAGGGTTCCCAGAACACAGCAGAAATTCCTACTGGTCAGGCGAGGTAGCAGAGGTGCTGCGGTGTGGTGGGGGCAACTCAAATGGGTGGAAGAGGTCTCACCCATGCTGCACCTGGGCTGGAACCTGTAGGTCCTGCTGGTGCAGGGTAGCTGGAAGCTCTCCCACACTGTCTCAGGCCCTGGGCTAGGGCAAGGTCTCAACAGTTGTTATTATTAGATAAGACCCTAGATGGAGCCATAAGCCTAGCCACAAAGATCTGGGAAATCACCAAGATCTTATCTAATACTGTAATTTCTCACAGGTCTACACCCTGCCTCCATTGCCTCCATCTCTAAGAAGTCTAATAAGGTTCCCAAAAAAGACTGGCCTAGCTTATAGCCTGATTCATATAGATACTAAAAGCCTACCTGCTGAAATCCTCTTTCAGCCAAGCAATAATTTTTTCTAAAGACTCATTTCGTTTTCCATGATATCCCTTATATTAGAGAAAAATTTAAATATTCAAGCATGGTCCTTAAACATCCAAGTCAACCTCATGGCTACTATTTTCAGGGTTGACCAAAACTGAGAACTTGATAGAGAGTTCTGCAGAAAACCAACAACAAATCTGCTCTCCAGCTTCTCATAGCACTGTGGTCAGGTTTTTGATCTGACAAAACAGGACACTAAGACAAGCAATGACAAAATCTTTGACCTCTCTCAAAAACCTGTTCTCTATGCAGTTTAGAGGGCCACTGGAAGATGGACTGTCCCTGCTCCAACATTCAGGTGGGGCGATTCACACTGATACCCCACCTGCTGACCTAATGGGATCTGTTCTAGCTGAAGACTGATGGGGCTCATTTCTCTTCTACCCCCATCCCATCACCACAGAAGAGTCAGGGTAACTCTTCTAGTCCAAGGAAAGTCTATCTCTTCTCTCCACACAGAAGGGTCACTTGTCCTTGTCTATCCTCATCCAAATGAAAATATCTCAGTTAATTTCTCAAGTGACCATTACTCTGTTTTTTACTGGTCCTCCATAGCAGCACCCCTACTTCACCCTTACTCAGGAGGAAACAACTTAGTGAAGATACAGCCTTCATACTCAAACCCTTATCTCTTCTATTTCTATTATTTTTAACTCTCAGGAAATGAGAGACCTGAATTCCATATACCCCCCCGAACCACTTGAGCATCTGAACCCCAAGATCACAGCCCATTCCTACATCCTAGGGCACCCATCCTGAACCCAGGAACAATATCTACAGTACAAAGGACATGACAAACTCTTCCACACTGCTGCTACAGCCATGTATTCAGCCATTCTCAATCTCACCTGCCCCCTTCACATTAACTCACCTAAACTCATCCAACTCACTCCCCTGCCCTATGTGTAACAGACCCAGCTCAATAAACTAGACTCTAACATTCTTTTGGAGTTACTCCAGGAAGTCCTTCTCAGAATCCCCAAATTCAGGCTTGCTGTGTTCTTTACTGGGTGATCACTGCTTACATTACGTTTTCTATTCCATATAAGTCACCATCAACCAATGCCTGTAAAATCCAGAATTTTAATATATTATTAATTTTTTTTTTAATTGCTAGTTTCCAAAACACATTCCACTCTCTTCAGGACACATGAAAAAGTCTTGATGTTTGTGACTACGTGGTTAATTTGTATCATAGTAGAGAATTGGATTGGTAACAAATTTATTTAATGCTTATTTAATGTGTGACCACTTATCCTTGATAAACCACTTAGTTCAGCATATCAAACTTTTCTCATTTGGAAAATGAAGGAAGTGACATAGTGCATGAACTGATACTCTTCTGCCCATTTAAGAGTACATGATTCCTAATCAGATGTTCATTTGATTATTCAGGAAACAATTTTCTAAGAATAAGGTCATAATTATAGATGAGTCCTTTCTTTTATAATACCATTTTTTTCTGAAAGCATTTCCAGGTTTTGAATAGAAATAAAAAATAAATATCCTCTTAATTAAAAATGTAACTACTACACATTATTTTAGCCAAAAGCCTGAGAAGCACTAGGAGAGCTATAGCAAAATTTAAATTTTTACTATGTATAAAAAGTTGAAGATATTAAGTATTTGAAAATAACTTTTAAATATCACAGGATCAGTTAAAAAATCAATGTTCTAAATTACCCAGAAATGTTGACATGGAAAACAACTTATTCTGGATATAACACTTATATTAACATGAAACTTTGATTCCTTAAATACAGTTTCTAATTCAAAATAGTATCTAAATTATTCTGACAAGCATGAAAATGATGTTATTCCTCAGATTTAAATTAATTTATTAAAAGAGATTTAAAATAGCTGTGCTAGGTGGCCTTTTAAGAATATAACCTCCTGATGTTAGAATACTTTGCTGAGACAGGCAAATTAAGTAGATGAATTACTAAAATGTTCACAAGCTCTACAATTCAGTGGTTTTACATATGGTTTAATCAATCAACAAATCATCAAATTTAAATTATAGTCCTTGGCATTTGAAGATTTGGTTAAAGAGGTTTCAGAGTTAATGAAAGACAACAGGATATAAATAATCAAACATAGTCATTAATACTTTAAATTCATTATATGTGAGTACAGAAATATACTGTTTTAAAATAACTATGCTGTTTTAAATAGATGGATACCACTAATGCATGTGTAAGTAATACTTTGGAATGTAGAAGTTAAAAAAGTAGCTGATTGGTTAAAAAAAATACAGTAATTCCTTTCATCCAATGATTGTTAATTCCATTTCACAGATACAGAACTCTAGGCTCATGACAATTAAACATACAATTGTTCTAATAAATAAAGTAACAATAATGAAATTAAAGTGGATTACTTTCCAATTTTTCAACCTTATCCACAGCATTAATTCACTTTCTTAGGGCATCCTTAGGAAAATTGATTACCTTAGAAGCTGTGCAAAAGAGATAAATTATATTGAATTGAGTTTCTTGCCAAAAAAGAATATTTACAAAAGCGGCATTTAAAATGTGTTTATCTGGTAATGAATGTAGACTAAATTAAATATCAGTGGAGCCTACATTTGAATGCTTCAGCCCTCCATTTGTTTGTTCATTTAACAAATATTCAATGAGTAAGTCTCTGTCCTTTGTACTTAGGCTACATGAATGAACAAAGCAAACATAGAAGTGTGTCTTCTTGGATCTTATTTTTCAACAAATTCAGACTAGTTACTGTGTTTAAGGACTCAGTCAATGAGAGTAGCAATGAGCTTGCAGAATAGAAAATAAATTGAAAAATATTTAAATAACATTTTATTTAAGTGTTACAGTACAGGTAAAAAGGTAAAAAAATCAGAAAGGAGAAATAGCTATAGAAAAATAAATGGTTTTGAGTAGATGACTTTGAAGTAATAGCAAGCTATACTTTCTAAGTGTTTACAAGGCAACAATATAAATTTGAAGCCTATGTAGGAGTAAACAATATAGATACTAGAGCTATTAACACTGCTAGTATATAATATTCAATCCAAAGGCTGATCTTAGTTGGAACTGTAAAATTATATATCTTTCTGATGAAGATAGAGAACAAGCAGAAGAAAAATAGAATGCTGAATCCTAAAAATAATGGAATAGGAAAAAGAAAAAGAGGGTCTCAAACTAGCAAAATTGATCTAGTAGTTAAATGTATAAGAAGAATAACAAGGTAGTGTGAAACTAAATAAAAAACAGAGACAGGTTTCACTGAAGTTTAATTAAATTTATTCTGGAATGGTATTGCAATGAGAGAATGCAAAAAATAGTGGAACAGGAAGAGGAAAAAAGTTATATAAGAGACAAGTTCATTCACTGAATGTGTAAGGAGAGTAGCAAGATAATATGTGCTCAGTTCAAGGAAAAAATGAATCTTCCATTTTGGTCAATAAAATATCAAAATAATCTGAGATTTGAAAGTAAATGAAAAAAGATAAAAACATTTACATTTAGGAATTATAAAGCTATAATTAATGCTCAAAATAAAATCTTGGTGAAATACTAAATGAAATCAAGATACATGGAGAAGGTCCAGGGATATAGCTCCGTGGCACAATGCCTGTCCTACCTGGCAAGCACAAGGTTCTGTGTTCAACTCCTGGTCCTGGGAGGAGGGTGGTAAGTTGCAGTGACACTGTGAAGAGTGCATGTACACCACTTATTTTAGGCATATTTTTATATGTGTAAAAGGAGCTAGATATTAGTTGATCTTGACTGTCTAGTTGCTAGATGGCTTAAGAGACTTCTGTATGGGTGATTGTGAGAGCACTAACCTGGTACCTGAGCTACTAGAATACGGAATCCAATAGAGGAAGTGGGTCATGGAAATATGATCTTGCTAGCTGGTCTCCATCCCCTTTGTCTCTCGCACTTTCCAACCCCCTTGCCTTCTCTGCCACCAGTAGTTAGGAGCATTCCACCGCTATGCCCTTCAACTATAACTTTACTTTGAAGTCAGCACACTGTAGACCAAAACTGAGTCAAATCAAATCTCTTCTCACTCGAGTTGTGCATATCTGATTTCAAGTATTTTGTTCCAGCAAGGGAAACTGACTAGTACAGTCATGGAATATTAAGAAAATGGGCTTCCTTTATTTTGGTAGTAAGCCAAGAACAGCAAAGAATTATGAAGCTTTCAATGAGATGGTAGCTAGAGAAAACTTCACTCAGCTTTTAAAATATGATTCAAATAGCTCACTGAGATCTGAGTGAATTATTTCCATTTCCCATTACTGTGAGTATATGCAACTGAGAAAGTCAAAGACCTTGTCAGTTATTTGTAATGATTGTTACTCATTTCCTAGGAGATTTTTTTAATCTACTATCTTTTATCTTCTTATATGAGCTTTATAATAATGTTTTAGTGTAGAGGAAATAGAACACTAATGCTAAACTCATTTATAATTTTCTCTCCTCAAATATTCTACCACATGAAATACAGTTTGGATTAATTAAAAATGAAGCAAAGTTACAAAAAATCTGTATTTTAAAAATCTTTTTAAAAATCTTATTTTTTTTCTTTAAAGCAGATATGAATCATTAATACCACACATTCAGGTACTATATTAGTTAGGTGTACTTTAGGTAATGAGAGTTTGTCTTTCATTGAAGATTGTACCAGTATAATTGTCCCTCTACAGTCTTATCAAGTGAGCAAAGGTGATTTTAGTTCAAAAGAAATCTGAAATATGATATTCAATTAACATTCTGTTTTATTCAAAGAAGAAATATTTAGTCCTCCATAAAAGGGTCCTAACTCATTTAATTTAAAGAATTCTCTAATGTAAAGGGTAACTGCTGAATCTAACAGCTGGACACATTACTGGCTGTGTGGTAATCATTAGAAAAGAAAATTAAGTTGTTACTAATCTAATTTTCTCCTCAAATTCTGAAAATATTGTTGGTGACAAGTTTGAATTTTGCCTGGCCCTAAGATTCTGAAAAAAAGCAAGGGTTATGAAATCCTACTCTTTGTGTTCCCCAAAGTGGCTTACTACAGCTAAGCACCCTTCTCCACCTATGACATAGATTAGATTGCCACTTTTGCACTTTGGCCATGTGATGGCTTTCCCATGTTCTGATGCAACCCTCTAGCTGTAGAGTTCTGACCTTAAACTTCTACGACTCTGGAACTGTGAAGTAAATTAATTTTCTTGAAATTTACCCAGACTCATGAATTGTTATGGCAACAGAAAGTGGTTGGGGACACTTCACAAATTATTAACTATGAAAAAAAAATTTTAAAAAATAAAAAAAAATTATTAACTATGTTGCTTGTCCCTCCTGATCATCTGGAACAAAATGTTTTTTAAAAACTTTTCCTCTTTCCTTCAGGGCCTGGACTCTAAACAACTCTCAGGCTGAGGCGATATACAACCCCCATCCCCAAGAATAGTTTATGGTAAAATAGTATCTGCTCTGCAGCATTTAAATACAATTTCCCTGTTATTTATAGCCATTTTTGTACCTTTCTTAAGAAATAAACCATTTTGCCTACTCTTTAAGGTATTTGCAAATATTATGGTCAGAGCTTTTTTCCAACTGTAATAGCTCTTCTCCCCCTTTTGCCATAGACTATCCTTTCAAATAATAATTACTAATGAGGTTTCTCATTTTTTTTATTTTTTAGGGAAAGGTCTACAGGATGTTCAGGGTCTCACTACTAGATCAGACTCATAGTGATTCTCCTGTTATAGCCTCCCAAGTGCTGGGATTACAGGTGTGCCCCACCACGACCAGTCTCAATTGCCACCTCAGCACACCGCGGGGGTGGGGCCAGCATGCCCGACTCGGGGATCAAAACTCTGGCCCCTGTGCCTGCTTACATGTGCTTTGATCCGCTGAGTTATTTGGCTGGCCCTGAGGTTTCTCCTTATGAACTCTAGCTCTTTCATATTTGATATATTGCAAATGTTAGAAAAAAGTAAATATTACTGAATTTGCATATATGTAATAATGGGAAATTGAAAATTCCAAGCACTACACTATTTCACTTATTCAGTGGATTGAGAGGAATAAACAATGTATAAAAGAATCTACAATGAGATATGGCCATTTAAACATTTTCTATGCAATGTTCTAAGGTGTCCTCTAGAAAGGAGACAGATTCATTGAACTAGACAAATTCATTTGTTCAAAACATTATCAAGTTAGTACACAAGAACAACATAAAACTAAGACATGAATTGATAAAAATGTAAACAAAATGTTATAAAAACATTTTACAAAAAATTTTCTACACATTATCTTATATCCATGTTCTATAACTGAGTTAATTCTTATTTCTTTTATTGTCCAGAAAGCCATGCTACATTTGAGTGATTGTTTAGTACTTTGTTCTGGATGGCTTTATCCAGGTTCCTTACCACAGGAAGTCCTGTTACTTTGCATTTAATACTCTTCTCAGGTATCACTTTCACTGTAATATATTTTTTTCGTACTGTTTTGTTTCTTGTCTTTTTGAGACAGGCTCTCACTATGCAGTGCATGCTGACCTTGAGATCTTTGTAGCCCTAGCTTGTTTTGTTTTAGTTTTTGTTTTTTGGCAGTACCAGAGATCAAACTCAAGACCTTGCACTTCCTAATGAGCTATATCCCCCCCACACCTCTGGCTGGTCTAAAACTCACATGGATCCTACCATCTCAGCCTCCCCAGTGCTGGGATTACAGGCATGCACTAACATGCCCGGCCTGTAATATTTTTTGTGTCACATAATTTTGTGACCTCATTCAGACATTTATAGAAAATGATTTTGTAAAAATTTTTATAACATCATTGAAGGGTAAATGGAGAGATGAACAAATACAAAGTACCCTTTTTACAGGTATGTGAATGCACAATGAACAAGTCTAAAGAGTGCTATTCATGTTAATATCCGAGTGAATGGAAGTTCCTTGAATTGTGTGCAATCATATCCAATGAATGAGGGCTTCATGTCTAAGCAGGTATCAAACAAGCAGAGTGTTTTTACGTTAAGCTGTTTTTCATCTCTAGAGCGTTTTACTCCAAGTTCTGTTTTCTAAAAAAAGGGTTCTAAGTTAAAATTTGACTTTTCCTTCTTTGTTTTTACGTACATTTTACTAGTACTTATTTGCAGTACATAATATTTACCTTCCTTCTGTGGAGCTGGTACTTGCACATAAAACATTTGGATACTTTTTAAATCTCCCTTTTTGAATTTTTCTCACTGGAAAGATCACACAGGGTAGAAAATTATCTTACAATTTTTAACAGACTGTCATTGAAAAACAAAATATGACAAATATTTTAAAGGCAAGCAGGGAAATTTGAAATTCACTTTATTTTTAAGACAGTGTGGACAAATTGTATTCTTTTTTCCCATAATTTTATTGATAAACAAACACCAATGAGACAGAGTCAAATCAAATTGATAGGACAGTTTCAATAATTAACACATTGCATACATTCTTCCTAGTGGTTAATTGCTGTACAAGATGAGGACAGGATATCCTATTTACAAACACCATTAGAAGAAACCACTCTATTCATTAAGAGAATATAACTTTATATCTATCCTAACCACTTTGAATACACAGATAAAAAATGGAAACTCATCTGTATGCCCTTTTTTTGTTAAGTACCATTATTTGAATATTATAGGTGTGTAAACTCAGTAAAATATGCTAAAAGAGTCCAGTAGCCCATAATAATATTGGGTCTTCTGCTTCACTAGCAATGTCAGAAATTGTTGACCTGAGTCCCCTATAGCTCAACATAACAGCATGACATTACTTCTTATATTTCATTTTTATACTTTTCTGCTGAATGGTTAAGACCAAGGTAAAGCAGGACCTATGCAACAAGAGTTGTAGTTTTTGGGTCTGATAAGGTCAAGGAAATCCCCTAAGGATTTCTCCTGAGGTCCTGTACCTTAGATTGTAGAACCTTTCTCAGTGTCAGCCATGTGGATGAGTCATTGTCATTGCTTGGCCAATGTGCTCTCTGTGAAAGCCTGACAGAATGTTTCCTCTTCCTGTGACTCTCCTTAGGCACACTCTACATCATTGATCATTTTCCTCTTTGGCCCCATAATCTCCTTGATCAAAAAATTTGGAACACTACTGAGTTACATGACGTTACAGTACAGGTTCTCCTATGTCCTGAGTCTTAATTGGCATTAGGAGGCTAGGGCCAAAATGTTGGCTTTCTTTGCAGCCCTCCTTTTTCTCTCATTTTGTTCTGCAAAATTAGGTTGTGAACCATTCAGAAGACAAGCTTATTGTCATTACCACACAACTTAGGCTGTTAAGCTTAACCTCACTATCTGTCTGCATATCAAACATCTTAGGCATAATATGGAACAGGTATTTTTCATCGAGTATAGGAATATTGAACTTTAAGTCCCAACAGAATATGATGAAAAACATTTAAAAATTATAATATATTTTAAAAATAGGCATAAAGAATTATATACTTCTTATGTTTACACATAAGTTCAAAAATCTCACCATAAACAACCTTAAAGAAAAACAGTCCCACAATATTCCTTTTCCTGTCTCTTGCTTTCCTTCACCACCCGCTTTTCTTGAGCAACCATCTATGTGAGAGACATCAAAACAACAACTTTCATATCACGACAAGCACCCCATATTCAGAAGACCAGAATGAGAGGCACTCCAAGTATGAAACTACTATTACAAATTGCCATTTTCAGTGCAGTTTCTTACATCACAGGTATCAGTATATATAGTTAGTCAAGGTGAGAATCTTTCCAATTTACTGCTATATTAAAAAATTTTCTAAAGATTCTCAGGATCATTGCCTTGCCCATCTTCTACATATAACTGTATGGCTTAACTTATTCATGATTCCTAGCTCTTCTCCTTTCCCTCTCTTGGTTATTTAGTCCTTGAGGTCCTGCTTTCCTTTTACTTGTATTATA
>NW_004524987.1:0-614 GCF_000260255.1 Octodon degus | reverse complement strand
GCATCTTCTAATCTATTCCATTGATCCTCAGGTCTATTTTGTTGCCAGTACCATGCTGATTTTATCACAGTAGACTTGTAGTATAATTTCAAGTCCAGAATTGTAATGCCTCCTGCCTTGTCTTTGTTGCCCAGAATTTCCTTTGCTATTCTAGGTCTTTTCTGGTTCCAGATAAATATTAGGAATGATTTCTCTAGGTATGTGAGGTATGTCGGTGGTAGTCTGATAGGGATTGTGTTAAATCTGTACAGCAATTTTGGGAGTATGGCCATCTCCTCAATGTTGGTTCTTCCTATCCAGGAGCATGGAATATCTTTCCATTTTCTGAAATCTTCTACGGTATCTTTTTCAGAGTACTGTAATATTACTTGAAAAGACCTTTGACTTCTTTAGTTAGACTAATTCCATGTTATTTCATTTTCATCATTTCTATTGTAAAAGGTGTTGTTTCTATAATTTCATTTTCAGTGTGTTTGTTGTCTGTGTAGAGGAACGCTATTGACTTTTGGGTATTGACTTTATAACCTGCTAGGCTACTGAATTTATGTATTAATTCTATTAGCTTCTTTGTGGAGTCTTTTGCGTTTTCCAAGTAAAGTATAATATCATCTGCA
>NW_004524986.1:543821-544937 GCF_000260255.1 Octodon degus | reverse complement strand
ATAATTTCCCTCTCAATGTGTTTGTTGTCTGTGTAGAGGAATGCTATTGACTTTAGGGTATTGACTTTATAACATGCTATGCTACTGAATTTCTGTATTAATTCTAGTAGCTTCTTGGTGGAGTTTTTTGGGTCTTCGAAGTAAAGTATCATGTCATCCACAAATAAAGATAATTTAACTTCTTCTTTGCCTATTCTTATTCCTTTTCTGTCTTTCTCTTATCTAATGGCTGTAGCTAATGATTCTAGAACTATATTGAATAAGAGGTGTGATAGAGGACATCCTTGTCTTGTACCCAATCTAAGAGTAAAAGATTTCAGTTTTTCCCCATTTATGATGATGGTAGCTGTTGAGTTTTCATAAATGGCTTTTACCAGATTTAAGTAGAGGCCATCTATGCCAATTTTCTGTAGGGCTTTGAACATGAATGAGTGTTGGACTTTGTCAAAAGCCTTTTCTGCATCAATGGAGATGATCATGTGTTTTTTAGTGTTCGCTCTATTGACATAGTGTATTACATTGATAGATTTTCGAATATTGAACCATCCTTGCATCCCTTGGATGAATCCTACCTGGTCATGGTGTATGATCTTCTTGATGATTTGCTGTATTCTATTTTCTAGGATTTTTATTGAGGATTTTGGCATCTACGTTCATGAGGGAGATAGGCCTGTAGCTCTCTTTCTTAGTTGCATCTTTCCCTGGTTTAAGTATCAGTATAATACTTGCCTCCAGGAATGATTTTGGGAGGATGGCTTCCTTTTCAATTTCATGGAAGAGTTTGAGGAGTATTAAAAGTCTTGTAGAATTTAGATGTGAATCCATCCGGACCTGGAATTTCTTTGCCGGTAGGTTTTTAATTACATCTCATATTTCATTGGCTGTTATTGGGCTATTGAGAGTAGTTTTATCTTGTTGATTCAGTTGTGGTAATTTGTACATTTCTAGGAATCTGTCTATTTCTTCTGTGTCTTCTTTTCTGTGAGAGTAAAGATTCTCAAAGTAGCTATTGATAATCTTTTGAATTTCCACTGAGTCTGTGGTAATTACACCCTTTTCATTCCTTATTGCTTGTATTTGAATTTTTTCTTTCCTCTTTTTGATGAGGTTAGCTAG
>NW_004524986.1:521838-542991 GCF_000260255.1 Octodon degus | reverse complement strand
AGTGTTACCTCTTCCTCTTGAATTTTTCCCCTAACCAGTATATAGTGGCCTTCTTTATTTCGCTTGATCATTGTTGGTTTGAAGTTGAGACTCTCTGAGAACAGAATTGCTACCCTTGCTTTTTTCTGAGGTGCTGGGGAATGTAGTACTGTGTTCCATCCTTTGACTTTCAGCCTATGAATGTCTTTATGAGTTAAATGTGTTTCTTGTATACACCATATTGTTGAATTTTGTTTCCTAATCCACTGTGCCAGTCTATTTCTCTTAATTGGTGAATTGAGTCCATTTACATTAATGGTTAGTATTGAGATGTATTGACTTACAGTTGCCATGTAATTTTGTAACACACTTTCATAAGAAACATATGTTATACTGCTGCACAGAAAGGTTAGGTCAGAGATTTCAAACAAAATCTGCTGTTTCTCACGTTCTTTGGGCTCTGAATAATCACAGCTCATTTGGGAGAAACTCATCTTAATCCCAGTCCTCTTGTAGAAAAAACACTTAGGCCAGGACATAGAAACTTCTCAAAATATTGCTTCAGTGTGTGCAGACAAAAGTATCTCTCCTCACTCTAAATTACCATTTATTTTTTCATTTTTTCTTTCAGTATGAATTCTGTATGGCTCATAAGGGTACATCTATGGCATCAACAGCACATGTTTTTAAGTATTATATTAAATATTTGGAAAAAGAGGTTTAGGGCATATAGTGGGTATGCAAGAAGCCTCAAGTTAATAATTAGGTATGGCCTGCCTGGACTCTTGCAGCAGAACACCATCCTGGGATCAGAGTCAAGTACCTTTCAGAAGCAAAATGGCTCATTTGGAGCCATGAATAGAACTGAGAAGGAAAGAATATTTACGTTCACATTATTTGTCCTTATTGTGACTCTTAGCTCACCACACAATAATTGGCATCACTAACAGAACATGAAAGACATAAATAAATAAAGCACTTTTTGCCACAGGAGATTTCACCAAAAAAGAACAGGACCATGAATATGACCATCCAGGATGGAACAGGAACAGGCTTTGGAGCTCAAACTCCTAAACTTAATTGTAAAACAGCTGACTTGAAACCTAGGTCGTCGCCACAATTAAAACTCTGTAGCTTGAAACCATTTCCTCATCTGTAAAATAGAATACTAAAACCTGCCAGGAAAGATTAAATGAGAAAATATATGAAAATATTTAGTAAAGTTTCCAGCATTATAGATTTCAAAATTAATGATAGCTACTATTATCATCAATGTTATTATTTTAGAGAAATAAGCCCCTTATTCAGGGAGACAAACGATGGGTCTAATTGTCTAAATTGTTGAGGCTAGAGGCAAATCAGGATAATTTTTCCAATAGCAATGTAGTAGAGCATTTTATAAAGGACAACCTGATTAGTTCCATGTCTTTGAATTTAACAGTTAAATTTAAGTGAATGTCAAAATTTGAGAGAAATATATTTCAGGAAATAAAAATGATATTGTTTAATAACTACAAATATCAATTTGTTTAAAATTTGCTACTTGTAAGGGAGGCACTTAACATTATTGAGACAAAATATTAAACACCTACAAGTTAAAGGAAGAAAGATTTATTTTAGTTCACATTTTGTAGGCATTTTAGTCCATAATTAGCTGTCTCCAATCCAGGGCAGTATAGCAAATTAGAATCAAGGAGGACAAACAGTCTGTGGTAGGGTAATCAGAAAACACCAATGCAGCAAGTCTCTCTTTGCCTTTAATTCCATTCAGGCAACAACCCTAATTGTTTATGCCACCCACAATCAGGGTGAGCATTTCATTAACCATACCCAGGGGCCCGGGGAGATGGCTCAGTAGAATAAGCACTTGCCTGCCAAGCGCAAGGGCCTGAGTTCAGTCCCCGGTTCCACCAAAAAAAAAAAAAAAAAAAAAAAAAAAAAAAAAAAAAACCATACCCAGAACTATGCTAAACCAGTCAGTGGACTAACAGAAATAGCATACTCCCTTAAACTACGTCCACACACCCCAGATTCAGCAACCCCTGAAAAATCCCACTATGAGGGCATGAGGCTGTATGGGGACATATAGACACATGCCAGAATTTTCTAATTCTGTCCCCCAAAAAACTCATGCACATCCCTTTATGCAAAAGGCATTTGGGTCATCTTTCAGACTTGCCAAAGTCATAACTATTTTCCTATTGCTGAAAAGTCCAAATCCAAAATCTCCTCTGAGATGTAAGACAAACTCTCAGTTACAAGCCTTGTACAAATGAAAACAAATTTAAGCCTTTCAACATACTATGGCACAAGACAAACTTTTCCATTCCAAAGGTAAATAGGAGGGTCACGGGTATAACTCAGTGGTGCAGCACCTACCTGGCAGTGAAAGGTCCCGAGTTCAATTCCCAGTACAAAAAAAAAAAAAAAAAAAAAAAAAAGACGTGTGCCAAAGGTAAATAAGATGATTGAAAAGAATGGGACCAAGGGAACATCAAATCTTGTAGTTCCATGGCAAGATATTAACACCAAAGGCTTTGGGTTGCTCCATCCCCATGGCACTGCCTCCTATGACTCCTCTTTTAGACCAACTTTGCTCACCCTTTGTGACTTTTCTCAGATGATCCTTGTGAATAGTTTTTCCAAACTTCTAGGATCTCGACTGTACTTTTGGCTTCACACTCAGATTTTCACACACTGCCCTCTAAGATGCACATTACCTGACTTTCCAGTACATCTTCTGAAGTCTGGGTGGAAGCCTTCTCAACCCTAAAACTCTTGCATTCTTCATGCAGCTAAAACCAGTATCACATGGATGATACCAGCACCTTCTGCCAGCTGAAGCAGTAGCCAGGCTTCCTTCTTTCTTGACCTTAGGGATTGAACACTTGGATTGTGAAACACCATGAACCCAATATGGAGAAAACAAACTCTATGTCCTGCTGCCATTCTGAAACATAGAGCCCTAGGTTCTTCTAATCAAAACAAAATCTTTCACCCTTGAAATTTTTAGATTGCAATTGGTGAAGTCTAGCTTGTTCTTATGATATCCTTAGACCATCTTTTCTTGTTGTTCTCTTCTAAAATACTTAGCTTTTTATTGCTAATCACTTCAATGAACAATTTGTCCTCTATTCCATCTTGACAGAGTACAATTTTATAGGACCTTTGTTTCTAGCCAACCACAAAATGTTTCAAATAATTCTGCTAGGCCATTTGTTATTTTTTTTCTTCTGGAACCAGGGATTGAACTCAGGCCCCTGTGTTTGCCTGGCAAGCACTTATTCCACTGAGCCATCTCCTTGGCCCCCATTTGTTCTTGATTTGCAAGATAGAGCTGGATAAATGCTTCCTACACTATTCATGCCACCAACTCAATATTAGACTGCCTTAAAATTTATTCTATAAGATTAGTTCAGCACCTTTAATATCAGCCTCAACCAATGTCATTGGACATAGGCAAAATTCAAACAAATTTTCTTTTAAAGTATAACACATGAGGCCTACGGTTCAATAGTCAATGAAGCCCTTTTCCTAACAGAAACCTCCTGACCTCATCTTTACTGGCTGAGTTTCTGTCAGCATTCTGGCCTTCTGAGGTCTGACCAGAATTATCTATCAAATTCATCTTATAGCATTCTAAGGGCTACTTCATAAGCCAGCATCTCTAAACCTTTACAGTTTTTTCCACAAGCCATTCCCCAAAGGCTCCTAGATCACAGGGTGTAGTATAGTCAGAGAAAATCCCCATTTCTTTAGCACTAAAACCTGTCTTAGTTACTTTTCTCATTGCTGAGACAAAATACATGACACCCAAAGTTAAACAAGGTTTTTGCTTTGTTTTGTTTTGTTTTGTTTACCAAGATGGTGCTGAAGGCCAAGAAGGAAGCCCCCACCCCTCCCAAAGCTGAAGCCAAAGCAAAAGCTTTGAAGGCCAAGAAGACCATACTGAAAGGCATCCATAGCCACAAAAAAGAAGAAGATATGGATGTCACCCACCTTCTGCCCTCCCAAGACACTGTGGCTCTGGAGGCAACCCAAATACCCTCGGAAGAGTGCCCCAGGAGAAACAAGCTTAAACACTATGCCATCATCAAGTTCCCCCTGAACACAGAATTAGCCACAAAAAAAGATAGAGAACAACAACACACTTATGTTCATTGTGGATGTCAAAGCCAATAAGCACCAAATCAAACAAGCTGTAAAGAAGCTCCATGACATTGATGTTGCCAATGTCAATACCCTAATCAGGCCTGATGGAGAGAAGAAGTCATATGTTTGACTGGCTCCTGATTATGATGCATTGGATGTTGCCAACAAAATTGGGATCATCTAAACTGAGTCAAGCTGGTTAATTCTAAATATATACCTTTTTCTCAGTAAAAAAAAAAGTTAAACTTGGAAAGGTTTATTTTAGCTCACAGATTCACCTCATAGTTGGCTCCAAGGCAAAGTATCATGGAAGAGGGGGATTTCAGAGAGTAAATAGTCCATGGTACAGCAAGCAGCAAAGAGCTGAGCAGTGAGCCTCCCTTTCCCTTTTATTCCACTCAGACTACAGGCCTAATGGTTGCTGCTACTCACACCCAAAGTGGGCATGCCATTATCCAAGCCCAGAACCAATCAGTAGACTAATTTAGTTGTTACACGTCCTTTAAACATATTCACACACATACACCTTAGATCCAGCCTCCTCTGAAAAGCCCCATTTATGAATGTGTAAGTCTTTGTGGAGAAATCTAGATGCAAAAGACAACAGGGATAAAAATACATAATGCAAACTAGAAATACTTGTATAGAAACATGAATTTTAAACAGTTCTTTCCAGACACTGAAAATGGAGTCATTTCATAGAAACCACATACATTTATGTGTATTCATGTCTTTTTACCCAAGGTTTCACATTTCATAGTTCAAGTGGCCTGTAGTCACTTGAGTTCCAAAAATGTTTGTACACATACAATGTCCAGCTCAGATATTAACAGAGTTGCATTATGCACAACTATGAATACTGACCAGTTTTCCAGCTGCTGCTATTCAATTTAGTATAGATTTCAATGTAACTCTGTCAATCCTACTAGAAGATAATTAATTAATCTATGGTACAGAGGAACTTATGAAAATATTTTCTCTCAGTAAATACTAACTTAGAATTAGTACATCCCACTACAAGTCCTCCCAGTTTTAATTAACATATTAGATATGCATGAATTAACATTGGTAAGATAAATGCCAAATAAATTAATAACTATTGCACACTAATTATATTAAAAAAGCAGAAAATTGAAAAAAATAAATTACAGTTTGGGAAGAGGCAGCACCTTATTTATTCAACTATGGAGAGTTGGGCTGTTGATATATATATATATATATATTCTCACTATGCTGTTCAGACTGGCCTTGAACTCTCTATGGAGGCAGCCAGGCTGGCCTTGACCTCACAGTGCTCCTCCTACCTCAGCCTCCCAAGTGCTGAGATTACAAGCATGTGCCACCACACCAAGCCCTTTTATACTTTTGACATTCATATGAATTTATATTGTATCTATAACTTACAGTCATTTACCTTTTACTTGCTCTCTACTTCATTTTCCTATTTCTTTTCTGAAATGAAAGCTTGAAATATAACAAAAATCTAGACACGCATAAATGTTTGAAAAGTATACTTCTTGTATTGTAATCCCATGAAAGGAGTATTTTTCAATGTTAAAGTGAGTTTTTCACAAGTTATTTTAAAAATAGAAATAAAAACTACATTAAAAAGATGTCATGACAGTGAAGCAGCCCAGGGCTTGAGTTGCCAATACAATTACTTGTCTATCAGGTAATGTTTCACAATAGATGGCACTTATACCTGTATATGCACAAGACAGCTTGGATAGTTGCATGGCTGATTTCTGCTGATCTAGCTGGGGAGATAGCTCAGCAGAATAAGTGCTTGCCTGGCAAGCACAAGGTCCTGAGTTCAATTCCCAGTACCTTAAAAAAAGAAAAAAATCTGCTGATCTACTGAAAGGAGTAGTTATTGCTTAAAATTTTCTCTGTCCTTTTTAATTTTTTATAACTTTTTGACCAATTTTGCATTCTTACATCTGGTAATCTGAGCAACTAATTTGAAGAGAATGATATGTAATATAATATGTAATATAACAACAGTTGTTGAACTCTTATTATTCTATTTAGTGAAACAGAATTATTTCTGACAGGGCTTTTTTTTTAACTATATGCTATTTTCTCTAAAAAATAAAATTTAAAACAACAACGAAGATAGATAGATAGATGATAGATAGATAGATAGATAGATAGATAGATAGATAGATAGATAGACACATAGATAGATACCATTTGCTTTTAGTTGGATATAGTCTGCACATATGTGAAGTACCATGTAACACCTTAAAATATGTTGAAACAAGGAATGAATCATGCTCACCTTTTCACACTCATCTAAAAGCATGTACCTTTTGACAAAAATAAAAAGCACAAACGTTTATTGGGAAATTTTTGCCAACTACAAGAATCTGAACATATTCAACCAGTCACACCAAATATAACGCTATCCTAGGAAATAGCTTAAAATCCATAAAAGGGAGAACTTTAAGATCTAATTTCCTCCTGAGATAGCTCAGTAGTCTAAACACTTGCCTGGCAAGTACAAGGACCAGGGTTCAACCCCAGATGCCACATTCTTTCCTGGCCCCACCCCAGGTGCACTATTCTGGTCACCAAAACCAAGTGAGAAGGCACACACCATTAATCCCAGCTCTAAGGAAACTAAGACAGGAGGATCACTATGAGTCCAATCTGTATAGCAAGACCCTGTACCAAATTACAAAAAAAAGAAAATCTAATTTCCTCAACTCCTCAAAGGTGTTTGTAATTTAACTATTTCCATCCTTTCTAAGATACAATTGTTGAAATAAAAAATATATATTTAGTTAGTTCCTATAATTAAAGAGCCATTCACCTACGGGAAAAGATCAGAATTGACATTGTTTACAATGAGTTTTTAAAGTTTGGGGGGTTTTTTTGTTTGTTTATTTGTTTTGGGTTTTTTGTTTGTTTGTTTGTTTTCAAAAGGCTACATAAAAGAGGGCACTAAATATACAATTCTTTTTTCAGCACAGAGTCTTGTTATACAGCTCAGGTTGGCTTTCAGCTCACTATGGAGCTGTTAAGGATTGTGTCTAGATGTGCCCCCACACCAAAAGCCTCACATCCTGGGAGGTGGGCTTCTCAGAGATGGCTGTATCTAGAGTGTGTAAATGTGGTTTAAGAGTGTCACATTGCGCTTATGGCTATGTGGTACTGGATGATACACTAATTGATTCATTATAGTTTTGGGTGTGGTCAATGAGAAGCCCCATCCTGAGCATGGTGGCCCCACCCTAAAGGCTTAATGCCTAATGGAATGAAAGAGAACAGGGGGATTGGTGCAGTTTCTGCTGATACCTGCTTGTGTTGCTATCGACTGTGTCTGCCATGCCACCTAGCTTGGGACCAGCCTACTATGGACTGGAACCTCTACAAACTATCAGCCAAAATATGTCTTTCCTCCTTTAACTTGCCCTGAATTTGTGTTGCTAAATGCAAAATTTTTACAGTATTCAAATGATGTAAAGTTGCCCTGAATTTGTATTGATAATAAAAAGTAAGCTGGGCATGGTGGCGCATGCCTGTAATCCTACCACTTGGGAGGCTGAGGCAGGAAGATCACAGTGACTTTGAGACCACCCTAGGCTACAAAGTGAGCTCAAGGCCACCCTGAACTGCATAGTGAGAACCTGTCTCAAAAAGACAAATAAACAAATAAAGTAAGTAATGCATAATAATTTAATAGTAATTCATGTTTTGATTGTCGTTTATAATTTTAAGCCATCAGATGCTAGAGGCTGAATTAGGACTTTAATGTAACTTACATAAACACTAATACCTACAACACAAATAGATGTTGGCCTAATTTTGAAAATGAAAATATCAGTGTCTCAGTTACTTTTTTTTTCCTCAGTTACTTTTCTCTCATTGCTGAGACAAAATACACTGATGCTCAAAATTAACAATAGAAAGCCTTCTTTAGCTAGCAGTTTGTGAACGTTTCAGTCTCTAATCAGTGGCTCCAAGGACAAAGAGCACACTTCAAGTGACATAAGACAGAAAGAGCAGCAAGAGCAAAAAGGGATGGGGAGCAAGCCCTTTCCTCCCTTACCCTGTAAGTGGCCTAACAACCACACTATCTCCACGCCTTCTTCTTGCCCCAGACAAGGATGTTTACAAAGTGAGGATGGACCCAGGTCCCCTGCTCAGTCACTTAGTCAGCCTTCTGTACTTCTCAAGTTGACACAATATATCAACTATAACACTTTTTGCCTAATAGCTACTTAGACAAAGAAAAATGAAGGAGACAGTTCTGTTTCCTGTTTATATGGTCAAGCATCATGCCATTTTAAATTACTATCTTATTCCTTAGACCTAAATCTGCTCCATCTTCCTTACACCCTATGAGTCCATTTTGACCTTGAGGAAACTGCACCTGAAAGAAGTACAACAATTTGTCCAAAATTCCTCTTTAGTGACAATAAGCATACCATAAACTTTTGCATCTACATGGATGTATGAAAATCCCTTGTTCCAGTCAATACTTCTGGGTTCAGTGCTTGGTTTAATTTTACCTACCCAGTGGTAAAGAAAGCTTTCTTCAGTATGTGACTTTCTGAATTCTTTGGAAGCCACAACACCTGTTGAAAGAGTTCAGCAATCCCGCACTTATTGCAGAGGTTACATTGCAGACAACCCTGCAATAGGTGAAAATCAGTGAAGTAGCGATGTTATATTTTAAGGCTTTATAAACCCTTTCCACACTCAAACTTTCCCCACACTTTTAAAAGCCCTTCTAATGTTCTTAGATTCTCTAAGCTCGTAACCCTATGTAATTTTAACAATTTATGTATACTGTACTGTACCCCAAAGTCCTGTGATATAACAAAAACTCTGTGATAATTTAGATTTGTTTCTGAAAACCCGTAAATCAGTGAATCCATGAAAGTCGAACTGCGAAATAGAAGCGACTACTGTATTTATTCTCTGAAATCCTCTTTTTAAGGTCCTGTTCTCTTTATTTCTTCTTTCAAGTAACTGATCCCTACGTGATTAGGAGTTTGAGTAGAATTAATTCAGACTCTTGGTCTGACTTTAGATGCTGATCCTTCTGTCCAGATCCCTCTGTCTCTTCGAAGCCATCACAGTTTCCTCCGAGCTTCTCCTTCCCCTCCAGGACATGAGACAGCATTTTGACTCCATAGTCACTTAAACACAAGTCTTCATTCTTTGAGTTTAAGCAGCCCTTAGATAAGCTTATTTCTCAAAATTAGCATACTACCTTTAACAGGATGCATTTAGAAAATGCCCACAAAGAGAAAAATCACCATATCGAGCAAACTGAAACATAATTTCTTGCCTGTTTTCCTGTCTAGTGATTGAGTCATTCATATTTTTGACATTCATTGTGCTAGATTAATTGAAATATATCAAAAAGAGATTAGTTGAGTTGTGAAAGTCTACATGATACCTGCATGAATTCATGCATTATTAATTAATAGAAAATAAATATTTTCACAAAGATTTCAAATAAGTTCAGCTGTTAGATGTATTACGGTATGAAAAAAATTATAAAAATGCTCTTGAACTTTAAAATGACTAGTATGGGCACTACTAGCAAATAATTTTCGCTTCATGTATATTAAGGTACAAATTCAACTCTCTCTGTACTTCTTTGCTGTGATAGTTTTGTCAGAAGTTCAATTGTTATTGTACCATAGTTTTGCCATTGGCTTTGCTATCTACATTACAGTGCTAGTTTAACCTAAAGCTATGCTAAAATAAAGCTTTTCTCTCTGGATATGGTGACCTGGTTCCATCATAGCCAATGCACACCCAAAGCTGTAACAGCCACCCAAAGGGCAATGTAATATCCCAAGAACCATGCATACTGAAATAACCAGGAGGCTAAAGCAAAATAAACTCAATTACCACTTTCTAAATATTACCTAATTCTTAATGAATACCACAATGTAACTCTGGTAGACATTCATTTATGAGTCTTGCATGATGATTTTAAAGGAAAAGAAGCCACTACCACCCCAGATCTCATCAGACACTGTTCATGAGGGCTTCTAGTTCTGCTTCCTTTGTTAATTTGTTTGTGCTATTTATTTGTTTTGTGTTGATAGAGATCATCTTTAAATAGCACTAGGTTAGCATATATTATTTTCCCATTTCTTGCAATTTTAATCATTGTCCTTTTAACATTATTTTAATTATAAGCAGAGTCTTACACCCTCTTCTTTTTCCTATTCTCTCTCTTCTGTTTCCTACTCACCAAAGTGAAATAATAATTTCTGACATTTAATATTTCATTAAAAAGCATCTTGAGGGCTGGTGAGATGGCTCAGTGGTCTAAAGCACCTACTTAGAACAAGCTTAGCAAAGCAGAGGGACCACAGTTATATCCCCCAGCACCACATGCCAGCCAGCCCCGCCCCCTGGTGGGCTGAGCTGGCCACACACACACACACACACACACACACACACACACAAATAAATAATTTTTTTTTAAAAGCATCTTGAACACCATGTACCCTATAATTATTTTCTTTCTCTCTCTTCTGATAAGAATACATTACACGTGCTTGAACACTTTGGTATAAATTCATGTACTCACCAACATGTGACAACACATAATAATAGTAATCTCAGAATTCATTCTATATGTTTAGTATTTCTTGAATAGTTATTGAATGCAAGGTTTTGTCCTAAACATTGCTCACACTGTAGTAAATGAAACATGGTGCCCTCTCTTGCAATTCACAAATCAGAATAACTAAGAATAATCAAAGTTATACATAAATATGGTTTTCAAATTGCAAAATTTTCATGGGGAAACTGTGCTGAAGGTTTCATTGGATTTAAACAGACAGGAACTAGGAAGAGAGTACGCAATGTGTTAATTATTGAAACTGTCATACCAATTTGATTTGAAACTGTCTTATTGGGGGCTGGGAAGATGGCTCAGTAGAATAAATGCTTCCCTGGCAAGCGCAAAGGTCTGAGTTCAATCCCCAGTTCCGCCAAAAACAAAACAAAAAATGCAACTGTCTCATTGCTATTTGTCTCAATAAAATAATGGAGAAAAAAATAAGATACATCAAATCCAAAAATAAATAAATAAAGGCAGTGTTCAATAAAAAAAAAAAAAAAGATGAGAAGGTCTGGGCTGGTGAGATGGCTCAGTGGTCTAAAGCATCTACTTAGAACAAGCTAAGCTGAGCAAAGCACAGGGACCGCGGTTCAATCCCCCAGCACCACATGCCAGCCACCCCTGCCGCCTGGTGGGTTGAGCTGACCACACACACACACACACACACACACACACACACACACACACGATAAATAAATAAATAAATAAACAACATTTTTTTAAAAAAGCTTAGATCTTTAAAAAAAAAAAAAAACAAGATGAGAAGGTCAGATTGAAGCACCACCTACACTAAACTAGGACAAAAAATTACCTCTTGAAAACAGGAAGTGAAGAGCTTCAGGAAAGGAGAGCAGTCTGTACAGTGTATGATCCCAATGTGGAAGAGAGTTTGGCTTGCTGAAAGCTTGAAAGAGTCCATGCTGGCTCGGACACAAGAGTCAGGGAATGAGGAGATAAGGAAGGGGGTGTTAGCCAAAGAGCTCAGTGAATTAAAGTGCCTGCTTAGGCAGATGCAGAGCTGGGAGTTCAATCCCTGGGCCTGCTGATTGAGACTGGGAGTAGTGGCACATGCCTGTAATCCCAGCTCTTTGGAGGCTGTAAAAGGTGGATCACTGATCTAATAGTGAGACCCTGAACACCCTATAAGCCCTGTCTTAAACACAAAGAAAAAAAAAGATTGGAGAGGGGCATGGAGATATTTTAGATTATGAGAAAGGATATACAGTACTTGGGTTTTTTCCTAAGTGTAAATTTAACCTCTTAGAGAATACTTTAATTAGAGATGCAACAAAAATAAATATACAGATATATTTCTGATATAAAACTGATAAATATCCTCATCATCATGACTTCTTGTTGGAAACAGACTAGACCTGGCAATGATGAAAGTGAAGAGGCTTGTTTTGTGGCTACTCTACAGTCCTAGTGTGGATCGTGCTCATTTGGACAGGGCAGTGACAAGGAAAGAGGAAAAGGAAGCTAAGTTCAACATGCATTTTTGGAAGCAGAATTAGTAGAAGTTCTGAAAGATTGGATGTAAAGAATGCAAGAGAGAAGAGAAACAGAGACAATGCATTTTTATTTGGTTTGAAGAGATTAAGTGTGAGGCTAAAATTTAAAAGTAAAAAAGTAGATGAGTGTGGTGGCACATACCTGTAATCTCAGCTCTCGTGAGGCTGAAGAAGGAGGAATGCTGTGAGTTTGAGGCCAGCCTGAACTGTATAGCAAGACCCAATCCCAAGAAATAAATAAATAAACAAGAAAACAAACAAAAATATAAGAGGTTAGAATTGCCAAAAGAAAAGGCACTTACTGTTGGTAAAAGATATTTTCTCCTAGTGCATCACATATAAGAATGAAAATAAGTGCCAAAGGGAACTGTAGTTTGAATCTGGACATTATCACCTGAGATCCTACTCTTTTGTCACTCTCAATCATTTAAAGAGCCTTTCCACAGCTTTAAAGCAAGAATTACAGCCATCAAAAAGGTAAAGAAGTATCTCTAAAGAGGCTAAGAACGCTGGTACATACCTGTTATCCCACCTCCCAGGAGGCTGAGTTGTGGGAGCACCACAAACTAGAAGCCAGGCTATGCCAAACCATAAGTTCAGGGACAGCTGGAACTACATAGTGAGACCCTGTCAAAAAAAATGGTAAAAAAAAAAAAAAAAATTAGGGCCAAGGAGATGGCTTAGTGAAATAAGCACTTCCTTGACAAGCACAAGGGCCTGAGTTCAATCCCTGGTTCTGCAAAAAAAAAAAAAAAAAGAAAAAGAAAAAAGAAAAAAGAAAAAGAGTGAAAGAAAAAGGTGAAGACAAGTCAATAGAACAATCATTTTAGGGGTTGTGTATGCTAAAAGTGAGAGTATAAACCCTAAAATTAATGACAATAGATGATTATAAGTAATAGAATTAAATAAGAATCCATCATTCTATGATGCTATAAATAAATAAATAAATAAATAAACCCCTCCTTTTGTAGGACTTCAATTATATAGAATGAATGATTATATTAGAAAAAAATGATCACCTGACAACAAAGTAATAATTTGTACTCAAAAATCACCATGGATACTAAAATTTATGAATGTAGCTATGAATATTTGATTTTAAAATACATTAATTTCACATGAAAGCATTTTCATATCAGACATTTATTATTTACAAAGAATAATAATAAAATGCTAGTAAAGAAAATTGACCAAAAAAGTGGCACTTATACATAGTAAAATACTGCTTTGCCGCTATGAAGGACAAATTTGAGCTACTGATAGGAAAATGGGAGCTGTATGAGGGCACAGTGTTAAGTGAAATAAGTCAGACATACATGTATAAGCATCACATGGTTTCTCATTCCTGAGAAACTCAAACTACTGCTAAATTACAGAGTAAAACACAGCGGGTCCTCAAGTTATGACTGGCCTTCTATGTGAATAAACTGGGTCACCACCAGAATTTCAGGTTTTGCTTACAACTAAAGTCTTTAGTTATAACTTGAGGGCCAGCCACTTGTGCAGCTGTAAACAAAGATTTGTGGTGCCACAGCAGCTTATGCAAGCTCACGTAAGCATCCATCTGAGCCCAGTTGCATATACTTGTGGACATGATTTTAGTCATTGTTTTGTGTAACTGCTAGATTACTGTATCAAAATGGCCCCAAAGCTAGAAAAGGAGTTGAGGAAGGAAGGGAAAGAAAAGAAAGCAATCACAATTTTTAAAAAGAGAAAGAAAAATATAGGTAGAAATATGAGTGACATTTGTGTTACCACTCTGGCTATCATGTACAGCATATTGAAATCTACCATCTCAACAATTTTTTTTCAGAACCAGGGATTGAACTCAGACCCTTGCACTTGCCAGGGAAGTGCTTATTCTACTGAGCCATCTCCTCAGCCTTTATCTCAACAATGTTACAGAGAAAAGATTTGAATAAGAAAGTGCCACTAAATATGTTACTTAAATTAGTAAGTCATGATCCACCTTATTTGGTGAGGCAGAAAGACTTATTATTGTGAATAAGTAATGGACAGATGGCAGTTTATAGCCTATCTGAATCTATAATCTGTGAAAAAGCTAGGGTTATAAATGCAGCTCTATAAGGATAACCCATCAACAATTGATAATGGTGAAGCATTGCATGCCAATAAGGGGTGGCTTCACAATTTTAAAGCAAAAACTGCTTCAAAGGGGTTCATAGGTTAACTAAACATGGCAAAGCATCCAATGCTGATAAAAGGGCTGCTGAGAATTGCACATACCACTTCAAAATGATGACACACAAATGACTTTTGCTCTCATCAAGTTTACAGTGGTGACAAAAGTGGCCTTTTCTGGCAGAGACTGCCCAGCAGAACATACATTAACCAGGAGGAGAAGAAAGTGCCAGGCCATGACCCAATAAAGGATAGGCAAATCTTAGTGCTATGTGCCAAAAGAAGAGTGACCTCCAGATAAAACCTCTCTTAGTTTATCACTCTGAGAACACTTTGAAAGTGTTCAGAAAATACAGTCATGAAGAATAGGTTAGAGGTCTTATAGAGATCTAACACAAAAGCCTGAGTAACAAGAGCACATTTTCTTGAGTGGATCAGGGATGCTTTTTGTCCTACTGTTAAGAAATGTCTAGAGGACAAGGATCTACCGCTTAGGGCTCTCCTCATCATGTACAATGCTCCTAGTTACCAATGAGATTTGGAAGAATGTCCCTGGTTCCCAGTCCATTTCGTCCCATTTAATACCACTCTTCTTCTTTGGCCCATTAACCAGCAGGTTACAGATAACTTTAAGAAGCTAACTCCAAGAACTGTTCCTAAAGTGTTTTCTCATGGTCTCAATTACAGATTTAACATTTGAAGAGTTCTGGAAGGAACATTACAACATACTTTCATGTAAAGGATTAATGAAGAAGTACTAAACCAATGTCTGTCTAAGGACACAGATTTGCCTGGAAGAATGTGTGGCCTAAAATCATATCAGAAGGGAACACTGATGGCTGTGTAAAGGAGTCTGAGCCTGCTATTGACTCTGAGGTTGGTGACATTGTCTGCATAGCAGAGTCCATAGGCTTGAAGGTAGGCAGTGGTGATTGAGGAATTAGTGGAGGGGCACTCAGAGGGATTATCTACCGCAGACCTTCAGCAGTGACTTCTGGATGAGCAACAGAAGCTGAGAGGCTTTCTGAAAAGCAGGGGGAATATTGAGAGCAATGAAGCAAAGTGCTTGTGAAATCAATAAATCCTGAAAAGCAATAAACAGAGCCAGAAACATTTTTAGAGAAGACTTTCCCAGAGAAAAATCCAATTATCCCACTCACTTATGTAATGGCAACATCATGCGCTACCATGATCAGCATCTTTATTTTTTTTAATAATTTTATTGGGAAACAAATAGCAATGAGAGTTGCAAAACTGATTAGTAGGACAGTTTCAATAATTAATACAGTGCATATGGTTGTCTTCTTAGTGGTTATTCATAGTACAAGATACAAACATGATATCCTGTCCACAAACACTATTAGAACAAATCTATTCATTGAATTAAGAGAAAGTAGCTGTTTATTATTCCTAACTATTTTTTAATATACAGATACAAAATGTTCCTTCATTTCTATCCCCTTTTTGTTTAGTTTTGCCAGAGATGGGTATTGCATTGTCATTTAAATATTGTAAGCGCTGTGCCTTGGGCCCGCTCCATATCCAACAAAGCCCAGTCCCTCCTGCACTTGCCACTCCAAACCCAGGCCTGCCACATGACAGAGGCCTTTCTCCACATTATTCAGACCACCCCCACACACGCAGAGCCAGCACAGCCCATCCTGTGAGAACTCCCACTGCACTCTTGGGAGTCCCGCAGACCCACCAAAGCACAGCCCCAGTAAGTGTGTGTGACAGCTCCTGCGCTCTCTTGCCCCCCCCATCATGCCCCTCCAAACCCACCCCAGACCTGGCATACAGGCTTGGAGTGAATCACTGAAACTAAAGTCCCTGAAGTGAGACTAGAGTTAAAACCACAAATCTGGAATGTGTAGGAGAGCTTCTGCCTACCCTGCACCACCGGCAGGACCTGACAGTCCCAGCCCAGGTGCAGAGTGGGTGAGACCTCTTCCAAACCTTGGCAACTCCACCCACCACTGTGCAGCACCCCCCACTCTGCCCGAAAAGAGAATTTCGGCTGTGTTCTGGAGACCACTATATCAAGTCCCAGACCAGGCCCAGTAAGTGTGTGAGAGAGCTTCCTCTCCCACCTATTTCAACGTGGCCCCTCCAGACTCAGCTCAGGCCTGGCATACAGGCCTGAGGTGAAACCCTGCAGCTGCAATCCCTGCTGAGAGAGTGGGGACAAAGCCACACAGCTATCCAGGAATAGAACATCTTGCCACAGGGGCACAACAGGATCATTCCCAAGGGCAGCAGAGGAAGGAGCTCAGAACAACAGCCAGACCAAAGCCAGGCACAGCAGGACAAATCAAACTTTGTAGATCTGCAGCTGAATTTCAGTAGGTACTAAGGTTATGACTGCACTAAAGATCTACAACACAGGTCAGAAGATAGTGCTGTACAAAATGATAATGAGAAGGAGCAAAATGCAATCTCAGATGCCAAGCCCACCTATAACAAGTGCAGCAGATACTAACACAGAAAAAATTGGGAATAACACAGCGGAAATCTTTGAATCAACAGCTTCTGAAAAAAAAAACTGCAGAAAGGTACAGAGGAACTCAGATTGGAAATGAAAAAAGAAATCCCTGAATTAATAGCATTTGCAGAAAAGAATCAAATGCAGAAACATGGAGGAAACACTATGCCCACCCAGAACAACTGCAGAGGACATTGGCTCAGCTGAAATGTATAAATTAATAGCATCAATAGTAAATAAGTAACAGCAGAAAGTTATAGAGTAACTCAGAGAGGAATTCTTTTCTGAAATAAAAAAATAATTCTCTGAACTCATAGCATCTGAAGAAAATCAATTACACAAACATAGGGAAGAAACCCAATCTAAAGAAAACACTGCAATAAAAGAATTAATAACTGCTTCTAAAGAAGACATTGATAAAAAATAGAAGAGATTTGAAATATGATGGATTCCTTGAATGAGCAATACAGGAAAGAAGTATCACATGAAGCAGAGTCAAAGAGATATACAGAAACTAAAAATCTCAATCACAAGCTTGCACAACCGTTTAAGTGAAAGTGAAGAAAGAGTTTCAGATATTGAAGATGCTGGTGCAGCTAGTGAAAAGGTAAGAAAGGATCTCTTAAAAAACAACTAGGATGCAGGAAAAATAATTCATCAATTGCAAGACGATGCAAAGATGAACAATGTGAAACTAATAGGTAAAAATGAGAAAGAAGGAGTCAATACAAAGGACATTAAAAAAATATGGGCAGAAGAAATAGCAGAAAACTTCCCAAATATGAGGAAACAATCTGACATTCACGTAACTGAAGCATACAAAATGCCAAGTAACCTCAACCCAATTAAAAACACACCGAGACGTATGTTAGTCAAAATCCCAGAAATTCAGCTCAAAAATAATATACTGAAAGCCACTAGAGAAAACAAACAGATCACATTCAAACAAAAATGCAACAAAATTACGCCTGACTTCTCTTCACAAACCATGAAGGCAAGAAGAGCATGGAGCAGAGTACTTCACATCCTCTATGAAAACAAATTTCAGCCCAGACTAAATACATCCATGACAAAGAACAACTAAAGAATTTCATGATGACAAAGGCAACCGTTCACAGACTACTGAAAGATGTTTTACCGAGGGACCAAAATGATCAGAACTCCACAAATGGGAAAAAGAAGCAACGATCTAAATAAGCAAACAATTAAACACAGGAGAAAAAGCAGTAAACAACAATAGGTAAATAACATGTCAATTTTCGTAAATACATCTCACTTATAACCATCAATGTAAATGGACTCAATTCACGAATTAAGAGAAACAGACTGGCACAGTGGATTAGGAAACAAAATCCAACAATATGCTGTATACAAGAAACACATTTAACGCATAAAGACATACATGGCCTGGAAATCAAAGGATGGAAATCAATACTGCACACCCCAGGAACTCAGAAAAGAGCAGGGATAGCAATCTTATTCTCAGACAGTCTCAACTTCAAACCGACAATGATCAAGTGAAATAAAGAAGGCCACTACATACTCGATAGGGGAAAAA
This sequence comes from Octodon degus, assembly GCF_000260255.1. Taxonomy (NCBI): domain Eukaryota; kingdom Metazoa; phylum Chordata; class Mammalia; order Rodentia; family Octodontidae; genus Octodon; species Octodon degus. Next base: position 524,566 of record NW_004524986.1, on the reverse strand, counting down.
TTCAAGAGGAAGAGGTAACACTCATAAATATGTATGCACCAAACATGGAAGCTACAAATTATGTAAAGCAAATCTAAATAGACATGAAAAATCTAATATCCAATAACACAATCTTAACAGGAGATCTTAACAGCCCAGTATCGCAAACAGATAGGTCAATCAGACAAAAAAAAATAGCAAACAAATAACAGAACTGATCCAAAGTGTGAAATAAATGGATTGGTGGATATATACAGAGTGTTCCACCCAAACACAGCTGAATACACATTTTTCTTAGCTGCACAAGGGTTCTTTTCTAAAATCGATCACATACTGGTCCATAGGTCATGCTTATGTATATGCAAGAAAGCAGAAATTATCCCATGCACATTATCTGATCACAGTGCAATGAAACTAGAAATAAATGACAAAAGAAACCAGAAAAAAAAACCTTAATACATGGAAATTAAATGACACCCTACTCAGGAATCAATGAATCACAGATGAAATTAAAAAAGAAATTCAACAATATCTACAATTCAATAAAAACTCATACATACCTTATTGGAATTTAGGGGATGCGATGAAAGAAGTTCTCAGCTGTGAACTCACATATTAGGAAAACAGAATGGGAACAAATAAACAACCTAATGCAGGAACTTCAACAACTAGAAAAGGAAGAGCAAAGCAAACCCAGAGCCCAAAGAAGGGAAGAAATCATAAATATTAGAGCAGAAATTAATTCAATTGAGACGAAGAAAACAATTCAAAGAATTAACAAAGCAAAAAGTTGGTTCTTTCAAAGATTAAATAAAATCAATAAGCCTTTAGCTAAGCTCATCAAAAAAGAAGAAAGAAAAAAATTAAATACAAGCAATAAGGAATGAAAAGGGTATAACTACAACAGGCCGAGTAGAAATTCAGAAGATAATCAATAGCTACTTTGAGAATTTTTACTCTCACAGAGTAGAAGACACAGGAGGAATGGACAGGTTCCTAGAAAGGTACAAATTACCAAAGCTGAATTAGCAAGATATAATGACTCTCAATACTGCAATAACAGCTAATGAAATATGAGATGTAACAAAAAATCTGCCGACAAAGAAAAGTCCAGGTCCTGATGGATTCACAACTGATTTCTACAAGAAATTTACACAAGATGTAGTCCCTATACTCCACAAACTCTTGAACAAAATTGAAAGGAAGCAATGCTCCAAAAATCATTCCTTGAGGCAATTATTATACTGATAAAAAAAAACAGGGAAAGAAGCAACTAAGAAAGAGATCTACAGTATTTCTTGTTTTGCGTTCTTATCCTAGGGAAACTATATGATATTTATACATATGTGTCTGGCTTATTTCATTTATCAGTATATCTTGAAGTGACATCCACTTCAATATAAAGGCTTCGAGTTTGTCAATCTTAATAGTTGAATAATTCTCTATTGTGTAAAAATACCACATCTTTTTCAACCATTCCTCAGGTGATGGGCATCTTAGTTGTTTCCAAGATTTGGCTGTCACAAATTGTGCTGCTATAAACATAGGCATACATATATGACTAAGATATGATGTTTTCAGATCCTCCAGAAAAATTCCCAGTTGTGGAATAGCTGGTTTAAATGGTATTTCAAGTCCAACTTTTGAGCTGTAAGGGACTCAGGTCAACAATTTCAGACATTTCAAGTGCAATGGAAGATGCAATATTATTATGGAGTACTGGACTCTTTGAGAATATTTTGCTGATTTAACACACCTATAATATTCAAATAACAGAATTTAACAAAAAAGGGGATACAGTTGAATGTTCATTTTGTATCTGTGTATTCAAAATGGTTAGGATAGATATATAGTTACATTCCCTTAATGAATACAAGGATTTGTTCTAATAGTGTTTGTAAATAGGATATCATGTCCGCAACTTGTAGAGCAATTAACCACTAGGAAGAATGTATGCAATGTGTTAATTATTGAAACGGTCCTACCAATTTGGTTTAAAACTGTCTCTTTGCTATTAATTTCTCAATTAAATTATGGAAAAAATAAAGAAAAAAATAATAAAAATAAAAATAAAAAGCACTATGGCCCCAAAATTTAAAGACCCAGTCCAGAAATGGGCATCTGAGATAAACACACATTTGTCAGAGGATGAAATAAAAGAAGAGAATAAGTATATGAAAAAATATTCCACATCACTAGCTATCTGTGAAATGAAAATTAAAAGAACACTGAGATACCATCTCACCCAAGAAAGAATGCCTATCATAAAGAAATCAACCAACAACAAATGTTGGAGAGGCTGTGGGGAAAAAGGAACCCTTCTCCATCACTGGTGGGAATGTAGACTGGTGCAACCATTATGGAAATCAGTATGGAGACTCCTTAGAAAACCTGGACTGGAAATCCCATTTAATCCAGCTATTCTTCTACTGGGAATTTCCCTGGAGGATCTGAAAACATCATATCATAATCATATATGTGTTCCTATGTTTATAGCACCACTATTTGTGACAGCCAAATTTTGGAAACAACCAAGATGCCCATCACTTAGGAATAGATGAAAAAGATGTGGTATTTTTACACAATGGAGTATTATTCAGCTATAAAGAATGATAAACTGCAAGCCTTTATAGTGAAGTGGATGCCACTTAAACATATACTCATAAGTGAAATAAACCAGACACACATGTGTAAATATCGTATAGTCTCCCTAGTATAAGAACTCCAAAGAAGAAATACAAATAGAAAG
>NW_004524986.1:511756-520473 GCF_000260255.1 Octodon degus | reverse complement strand
ACTTCCAATTTGATTTGAAACTGTCTCATTGCTATCTGTTTATCAATAAAATTTTGAAAAAAAATAATAAGCTCGAAGCCTTTATATTGTAATGGGTGCCACTTAAACATATACTCATAAGTGAAATAAACCAGACACACGTGTAAATATCATATAGTTTTCCTTGTATATGAACTCCAAAGAAGAAATACAATTAGAATGGTATAATGCAACTAAAAGGAAAGCAAGAACTTGAGGAATAGAGAATGAAATGAGAGCAAAGAGAAGATCTAGGAAATATGACAGTGACAAACCATACAGTATATGTCAAAGATGGGTAAGACAATGATCCTGAGAATCTTCAGAAGATTTTTGAATCAAATATTTAACTAGAAAGTTTCTCATCCTGACTAACTATATATACTGACACCTGTGAACTAAGCAACTGCACTGAAGATGGCAATTTGTAATAGTAGGTTCATGCTTGGGGTGCCTGTCCTTCTGGTCTTCTGAATACAGGCTGCTTGTCATGACATGCCAGTTGCTGCTGTGCTGTCTCTCAGATAAATGACTGTTCAAAACAAAGAGGGTTGTGAATGAGGGCAGGAGACAAGAAAAAGAATGTTGTGGGACTGTCCTGTTTCAAGGTTGTGTATGGTTAGATTTCTCGACTTATGTGTAAACATAAGAATTATCTAATTCTTTATGCCTATTTTTAAAATATATTTTAATTTTTTTAATGTTTTTTCATCATATTCTGTAAGGACTTAAAGTTCAACATATCAATACTTGATTAAAAGCACCTGTTCCACGTTAGGCCTAAGATGTTTGATATTCAAACAGACAGTGTGGTTAAGCTTAACAGCCTAGATTGTGTGGCAATAACAATAAGCTTTTCCTCTGGAGGACTAACAACCTATCTTTGCAGACCAAAATTAGAGAAAAAGGAGGGCCACAAGGAAAGCTAACATTTTAGCCCTAGCCTTCCAAGGTCAATTAAGACTCAGGGCATATTAGAAATTTTACTGTAACATCGTGTAACTCAGGAGTGTTCCAAATTTTCTGATCAAGGTCATTATGGGCCAAAGATGAAAAATGATCAATGATGTAGCATGTGCCTAAGGAGAGTCATATGGAGGGCTGCTCCTCCTCCTCCACTGCCCCCAGCCCCTCTGAGCACTGTTCCGCCCTCCACTCCGACGACAACCATGGCTGACATTGAGACGGGCATCTTCTTCAAGAACGTGTAGAAGTGGCTCAACCTCGCACAGGAGAAGGTCCTCCAGAAGCTGGGGATAACTGATGAGACAAAAGACGCGCAGTTTGAGAATATGTCCAGAACTTCAAAAGGCAAGTGACAGAGGGTACCAGACTTCAGAGAGAGCCCTGAGAGTATTTATCAGCAATCAAAGGCATGCAAGAGGCCTCCATGAAGCTCACTGAGTCCCTGCATGAAGTCTACAAGCCAGACTGGTATGGGCAGGAAGATGTAAAAATGGTTGGCAAGAAATGCGATTGCTATGGGAAAACTTCCATCAAAAACTAGTGGATAGGTCCTTGCTGACACCGGACACCTATCTAGTCCAATTTCCTGACATAAAGAACCGCATTTTCAAACACAGCAAGAAGCTGGTGGACTATGACAGTGCCCACCACCACCTGGAAGCACTGCAGAGCTGCAAGAAGAAAGATGAGAGTCATATCTCTAAGGGAGAAGAGGACTTTCAGAAAGCACAGAAAGTGTTTGAAGAGTTTAATGTTGACTTACAAGAAGAGTTACCTTCACCGTAGTCAAGACAGGTTGGATTTTATGTTAACACTTTCAAAAATGTTTCCAGCCTGGATGCCAAATTTCATAAGGAAATTGCATGCTTTGCCACAGTTGTAGGAAGTGATGACAAAACTGGGTGACCAGCATGCTGACAAGGCCTTCACCATCACCAGTGATTCAGGACCTCTATGCTTTGCAAAGACACCATTGCCTCCTGAAGAGCCTTCTCCCTTGCCCAGACCAACAGCCAGCCCCAATCACACACTAGCACCTGCATCTCCAGACCTGGCATGGCCCAGGTCACCTTCACAGACAAGGAAAGGGCCACCTGTTCCACCACTGCCAAGAGTCACCCCAACAAAGGATCTGCAGTAGGAGAATATCATCAATTTTTTTGAGGACAACTTTGTTCTGGAAATCAGTGTTACAACACCTTCCCAGAATGAAGTCATTGAAGTGAAGGAGGAAACTCTGCTGGATCTGGACTTTGATCCTTTCAAGCCTCAAGTGACTCCAACAGTGATCCACTCACTCGTGTCTCAAACATTGCCTTGGGATGTATAGACAGCTTTTGGTGGTTCATTCAGTGGATTCACCCAGCCCCAGGACATTTCATTATTTACAATACAGGCAGATCAGAATGTGATCTGCAACTTGGCTTAATCTGAACAGGCTGCACCCACAGAGACTACAGTAGAGGAGCCACCTGCTACCACCATGCCTGCTATTGGGAGAGACCTTAAGCCAGAAGAACAGGCTGAAGAGCCAGCAGAGGAGGAAGTGGTTGGAGCTGAACCGGATGTTGATGTGGCTGAGGCAACCACAGTGCCAGCTGGGGAGCCTTCTGTGGAGCTACCAGAGACTGAGAAAGCAGGTATTCCTGCCTGGGAAGGAGGAGGTCCAGAGGAGGCCATGTTTGACTCTGAAGCCGCTGAGGCCGTGGGCAGCAACAGGCCTTAGCCAGCAGCAGAGACAGAAGCAGAAGTACCCCAGGAGAAAGTTATCCCTTCTGTGATGACTCCAACCATGAAGGGGATGGAGAACACGAAATTGCCCTGAGTGCAGAAACCAAAGAAAGCCCTGAAGACATGGTTCCCACAGGACCTGTGGACAAGACACTGGAGCTGGCCACAGAGCAGAAGCCCCGGGAGGATGCCCAGACCAAGAATTCTGAAGGCCAGGCCTCCCAGGAACCCTCCTGGCTTTCTCAACAAGGTGGAAACACTGCATGATTTTGAGGCAGCAAATTCTGATCAACTTACCCTTCAAAGGGGTGATGTGGTGCTGCTGGTCTGCTCAGATTCAGAGGCTGACCAGGATGCAGGCTGGCTGGTGGGAGTAAGGGAATCAGACTGGCTTCAGCACAGAGACCTGGCTGCCTACAAAGGCCTCTTTCCAGAGAACTTTACCTGGCACCTGGAGTAGGGCTGCAAGTGTTGCACAAAAAGCTGGACAAATGGGTTTTTAAACCTTTGTGACATCCTGAGGAGTTCACTTGTGCTATGATACTCTTAACCATTTCCAGACTGATGCCAGACAAAGATTGGGAAGACCTACCAGTAGAGCGTGTATGCTGAAACAAACAAACAAATGTAAGAGGGAAACAAATAAATGACAAAAAATGTCCTCACTTTGTTCCCATGGGGTCCATAACAAGTTGGTTTGTGCTTTGTCCCAGCTGTGGACAGTCTTGTACTTGACTGCCTTTCCACTCATTCTAAAGTAGCTTTCTCCAGACTGGACTTTAATTTCTCTGCACCAAGTATGTGATACCCAGTGTCTACTCTGCAGAAGATGTGATGAAGTTTCCCTTAGTACAACTTGATCTTACTCTCCTGCCCAGGTGTGAGCACATTCTCTCTCTCCCCCCCCTTTCAAGTTTACTGTGATTAAAATTAATCTTCTGCAAATGTTTTCAGTGGTCTCTTCCAACACACCTATCTACACGTTCCTATGGACACACAGTCGCACATGCTAGTTCCACCAACCCTGAATCTACATGTATACAGGAGGCTACATATACATAGTTGCTTTCTTTTCTTTCCATTGTAGCTCTCTGCTGCTCAAGTGTCACTGAGGCATGCACTGCTCTTACTCTGTTGGGCATTACAGTCGTGGAAGCAGGCATCCCATTGCCAAAGCAGTGAACAGTATCTGTGCTTGTCATGCGCAGTTTTCAGGATGACAGTGCAACATGTCCAGAGCTCCTGCCCTTTTGGAGAAATGCAGGGTCTTATTGTGCAGCTGTCAGCTGCTCTGACTGGAGGAAGGTGAGTCTGGGAGCAGCAGCTATGGTCTTCACTCCTGCCTTTAGGAGTTTGGCAGCAAGACGCAGTGTATAACTTCTGCCCCAGTGAATCAATTTAAAAGAGCTCCTATATATTTTCACCTCTTTCTATTTAAGCTACTCATCTCCACAGGTCATCCTAAAAGAAGAATGGATGGTGTATGCTGTATCCACAAATCACTTGTAAAAGTTGTGTTTTTAGTGCTGTGTCATTCCAAATAAACCTTTGATAATCTCCAATGGGGGGGAAAAAAAGGAGAGTCACATGGAGAGAAAACATTCTCTCAGGCTTTCACAGGGAGCACATAGGCCAAGCATTGGCCGTGACTCATCCACATGGCTGACACTGACAAAGGATCTACAATCTGAGGTACACAATCTCAGGATAAATCCTGAGGGGATTTCACTGACCTTATCAGATCCAATAGCTACGACTCTTGTTGCATAGGGCTTGCTTTATCTTGGTCTTAATCATCCAGCAGAAAAGTATAAAAATGAAGTATAACAAGTAAAGCCATGGTGTTTTGTTGAGCTGTAGGGGACTCAGGTCAACAATTTCTGACACTTGCAGTCAGGTGGAAGACCCAATACTATTATAGACTACTGGACTCTTTTTAGAATATTTTGCTGAGTTAATACACCTATAATATTCAAATGACAGAACTGAACAAAAAAAAAGGGATACAGGTGAATGTCCATTTTGTATATGTGTATTCAAAATGGTTAGGATAGATATATAGCTACATTCTCTTAATGAATAGAGGGATTTGTTCTAATGGTGTTTGTAAATAGGATAGCATGTCTGCATCTTGTACAGCAAATAACCACTAGGAAGAGATTATGCAATGTATTAATTATTGAAACTGTCCTACCAATCTGATTTGAAACTGTCTCATTGCTATTTGTCTCTCAACAAAATTATGGGGAAAAAAACACAAAGCTAATCCAGGAACAGAACATCTTATCAGAGGGATAAAGCAGGCCCACTTCCAAGGGCAACAACAATAAGGAGCTGAGCACAGTAGCCAGACCCAAGCCAGGCACAACTACATGAACTAGAACTTTTACCTAATTTCATTAGGTGATAAAGATATAACTGCACCAAAGCTCTACACCAAAGGTCAGAGGTCAGTGCTATATGAAATGATAAACACAAGGAGCAAAATGCAATCTCAGGCATTGCGCCCACATAAAACAAGTGCAGAGGACAGTAGCTCAGCTGAAATAAATGAATCAATAAAATCAGAAGTAAATAAACAAGAGCAGAAGGATATAGAGGAACTCAGAGCAGAATTAATTTCTGGAACAAAAAAAACCCCTCTGAATTTATAGCATTTGAACTAAAGAATCAAATGCAGAAACATATGAAGAAAATACAATGCCCACCCAGAACAAGTGCAGTGAAAAAGTTTAGCTGAAATATAAGAATTAATAGCATCAGAAGTAAATAAGCAACAGCAGAAAGTTATAGAGGAACTCAGCGAGGAATTCTTTTCTGAAATGAAAAAAGAAATCTCTGAATTCATAGCACCTGAACTAAAGAATCAAATACACAAACATGGAAGAAACCCAATCTATAAAAAACCTCCAGAAAAAGAATTAATAATTCCTTCTAAAGAAGACACTGATAAAAAAAAATACAGGAGATTTAAAAAATGATGGATTCCTTTAATGAGCAATATAGGAAAGAAATAGATTATGTGAAGCAGAGTCAAAGAGATATAGAGGAACTTAAAATCTCAATCACAAGCCTGTAAAACAGTTTGAGTTAAAGAGAAGATAGTTTCAGATCTTGAAGACAATGATGCAGCTAGTGAAAACGTAAGAAAAGATCTCTTAAAATCAATTAGGATGCAGGAAAAAATAATAAATCACTTGCAAGATGATGCAAAGTTGAACAATGTGAGACTAATAGGCATCAATGAGAAAAAAGGAGTCAACAAAAATGACATAAAAAGAATATGGGCTGAAGTAATAGCAGAAAACTTCCCAAATATGAGGAAACAATCTCACATTCAGGTAACCAAAGCATACAGAATGGCAAATAACTTCAAGCCAATTAAAAACACACCAAGACATAAAATGGTCACGATCCCAGAAATGCAACACAAGAATATCATACTGAAAGCCGCTAAAGAAAAGAAACAGATCACATTCAAAGGAAAACCCATCAGAATTATGGCTGAATTCTCACAAACCATGAAGGCAAGAAAGGCACGGAGCAGAGCACTTCATGTCCTCTATGAAAAAAATTCCAGCCCGGACTACTATACCCTGCAAAAATCTCTTTCAAGTTTGAAGGAGAAGTGAAACACTTTCAGGACAAAGAAAAACTAAAGAATTTCATGATGGCAAAGCCAACCCTACACAGACTACTTAAAGATGTTCTAGAGAGGGACCAAAATGATCAGAACACCACCAATGAGAGCAGAAGGAACCTATTAAATCGGACAAACAATTAAACACAAGAGAAAAAAGTTTAAAAACAGCAGGTAAATAACATGTCAATTGTAAGTCAACACATCTCAATTACAAACATCAATGTAAATGGACTCAATTCATGAATTAAGAGAAATAGATTGGCACAGTGGATTAGGAAACAAAATACAACAATATGCTGTATACAAGAAACACATTTAACTCATAAAGACATTCATAGGCTGAAAGTCAAAGGATGGAAAACTGTAATACATGCCCCAACACTTTGGAAAAAAGCAGGGGTAGTAATCTTGTTCTCAGATAGTCTGAACTTCAAACCAAGAATGATCAAATGAAATAAAGAAGTCCATTTATACTGGTTAGGGGAAAAATTCAAGAGGAAGAGATAACACTCATAAATATGTATGCAGCAATCACAGGACCACCAAATTATATAAGGCAAACGTTAATAGATATGAAAAATCTAATATCAAATACCACAATCTTAACAAGAGACCTTAACACCCCCTTATCCCAAAAAGATAGATCAACCAGACAAAAAATTAGCAAAGAAGTAGCAAAACTGAACCAGAGCTTGGAACAAATGGACTTGCTAGACATATACAGAATGTTCCATCCAAACACAGCAAAATATACCTTTTTTTCAGCTACACATGGATCATTTTCTAAAATAGACCACATACTGGTCCATAGGTCATGTTTAAGTATATGCAAGAAAACAGAAGTTATCCCATGCATATTATCTGACCACAGTGCAATGAAACTGGAAGTAAATGACAAAAGAAACCAGAAAAAAAATCCTAAATACATGGGAATTAAACAACACCCTACTCAGCAATCAATGGGTCACAGATGAAATTAAACAAGAAATTCAACAATATCTATAATTCAATGAAAATTCCTCCACAATTTACAGGATTTTATGGGATGTGATGAAAGCTGTTCTCATAGGGAAATTCATAGCTGTGAACTCACACATTAGGAAAACAGAACGGGAACAAATAAACACCCGAATGCTTCACCTCTAACAACTAGAAAAGGAAGAGCAAACCAAACCCAGAGCCAAAAGATGGGAAGAAATCATAAAAATTAGAGCAGAAATTAATGCAATTGAGGTGAAGAATACAGTTCAAAGAATTAACGAATCAAAAAGCTGATTCTTTGAAAGATTAAATAAAATTTATAAGCCCCTAGCTAACCTCATCAAAATGGGAAAAGAAAAAATTCAAAAAGCAATACGGAATGAAAAGGGTGTAACTACTACAGACCTACTGGAAATTCAGAATGTTATCAATAGCTATTTTGAGAATCTTTATGCTCACAGAATAGAAGCCACAGGAGAAATGGACAGATTCCTAGAAAAGTACCAATTACCAAAGCAGAATCAAGAAGATATACCAACTCTCAATAACTCAATAACAGTCAATGAAATGCAAAATACAATAAAGAACCTGCCAACAAAGAAAAATCCATGTCCTGATAGATTCACAGCTGAATTCTACAAGAAATTCACAGAAGATATAATCCCTGACACTCTTCAAACTCTTCAATGAAATTGAAAAAGAAAGAGTTCTCCCAAAATCATTCCTGGAGGCAAGTATTATACCAATACCCAAACCAGGGGAATCTTTGGCATGATTCCATCCTGCTTATCTGTTCTGTGGAGCAATGCTCATTCACTTCCGTCCGCGTTCTCTCCCACATAAGTGTGTGCCACCACTTCATGGAAGATTCAATGGATATGGACATGAGGTCCCTGCAGCGCCAGAATTATCTCTTTGGTTGTGAACTAAAGGCCAACAAAGATTACCACTTTAAGGTGGATAATGATGAAAATGAGCACCAGTTGTCATTAAGAACGGTCAGTTTACTCAGGACATATGAGAACTCGTACTGTAATGTCATGTACCTAGGTAGTGTCCCAAATTTTCTGATCAAGGAGATTATGGGGCCAAAGAGGAAAGTGATCGATGATGTAGAGTGTGCCTAAGGAAAGAGTCACATGGAGAGAAAACACTCTCTCAGGCTTTCACAGAGAGCACATTGGCCAAGCAATGGCCATAACTCATCCACATGGCTGACACTGACAAAGGTTCTACAATCTGAGGTACAGGATCTCAGGATGAACCCTGAGGGGATTTCACTGACCTTCTCAGACCAAAAAGCTACAACTCTTGTTGCACAGGTCCTGCCTTACCTTGGTCTTAACCATCCAGTAGAAAAGTATGAAGATGAAATATA
>NW_004524986.1:506000-511297 GCF_000260255.1 Octodon degus | reverse complement strand
AGGCTATGAATTATGAAGGCAGTCCAATTAAAGTAACACTGGCAACTTTGAAAATGTCTGTACAGCCAACGGTTTCCTTTGGGGGCTTTGAAATTACACAACCTGTTGTCTTAAGGTTGAAGTGTGGTTCAGGGCCTGTGCATATTAGTGGACAGCATTTAGTAGCTGTGAAAGAAGATGCAGAGTTGGAAGAAGAAGAGGAAGAAGATGGAAAACTCCTAAGTATATCTGGAAAGTGATCTGCCCCTGGAGGTGGCAGCAAGTTTCCACAGAGTAAAGTAAAACTCGCTGCTGATGAAGACGACAAGGACAATGAGGACGAGGATGAGGATGATGGGAATGATGATTTTGATGATGAAGAAACTGAAGAGAAAGCTCCCTTGAAGAAATCAATATGATATTTCAGCAAAAATGCACAAAAATCAAACCAGAGTGAAAAAGACTCAAAACCATCAATGCCAAGATCAAAAGGGCAGGAATCCTTCAAGAAACAGGAAAAGAGTCCTAAAACACCGAAAGGACCTAGTTCTGTAGAAGACATTAAAGCAAAAATGCAAGCAAGTATAGAAAAAGGTGGACAAAAAGTGGAAGCCAAATTCATCAATTATGTGAAGAAGGCTATGACTGACCAGAAGGCTATTCAAGATCTCTGGTAGTGGAGGAAATCTCTTTAAAAAAGCAGTTTAAACAGTTTGTTAGTTTTCCAACGTCTTTCATTTCTGTGACAGTTGCTATCTGGCTATCCTTTTTATAATGCAAAGTGAGAACATTCCCTACCATGTTTGATAAATGTTGTCCAGGTCCCATTGCCAAGAATGTGTTGTCTGAAATGCCTGTTTCGTTTTTAAAGATGGAACTCCACCCTTTACTTGTTTTTAACTATGTATGGAATGTTATGATAAAACATAGTAGTAGTGGTGGTGATCAGACATAGAGATGGTAGGGAGATAAATATACATGTGAAATAAACTCAGTATTTTAATAAAGTAAAAAACTCTTTTTTAATTTAAAAAAAAACACAGGAAGACACAACTAAACAAAAGGAACTACAGGCCAGTCTCCCTCATAAACATAGATGCAAATATCATCAATAAAATCCTAGCAAACAGAATGCAGCAAATCATCAAGAACATCATACATCATGACCAGGTATGAGTCATCCCAGGGATGCAAGGATGGTTCAGCATTCAAAAATCTATAAATGTAATACACTATATCAATACAGTGAAATCTAAAAACCACATGATCTTCTCAATTGATGCAGAAAAGGCTTTTGACAAAATCCAACACTCATTCATGTTAAAAGTCCTACAGAAAATTGGAATAGAAAGCCTCTACTTCAATCTGATAAAAGCAATCTATGACAACCCAATGGCTAATATAATTCTAAATGAGGAAAACTGAAATCATGTGCTCTCAAAACTGTACAAGACATGTCTTCTATTACCCCTCCTATTTAATATAGCTCTGAAATCATTAGCTAGAGCCATTAGACAAGACAGAGAAGACAGAGAAATAAAAGGAATAAGAATAGGTAAAGAAGAAGTGAAACAATCATAATTTGCAGATGACATGATAATTTACTTGGAAGACCCAAAAAAATTCGCTAAGAAGCTACTAGAATTGATTGACAGATTCAGTAGCATAGCAGGATACAAAGTCAATAACCAAAAGTCAATAGCATTCCTCTACACAGATCACAAACACACTGAGAGGGAAATTAGGGAATCAATACCTTTTACAATAGCCCTGCAAAAAATAAAATACCTTAGAATTCATCTAACTAAAGAAATCAACAATATTTTCATGGAAAATTACAGTACCCTTAAAAAAGAGATCGTAGAGGATTTCAGAAAATGGAAAGATATCCCCTACTCCTGGATAGGAAGAACCAACATCTTGAAGATGGGCATACTCCCAAAATTGTTGTATAGATTTAATGGAATCCCTATCAGACTCCCACCAACATACCTCCAAGACCTAGAGAAATTGTTCCTAAAATTTATTTGGAACCAAAAAAGACCTGGAATAGCAAAGAAATCCGGGCCAACAAAGGCAAAGCAGGGGTGCTGGAGGGATGTCTCAGTGGTCTGGAGCACCTACTTGGAATGGGCTTGGCAGAGCACGGGGACCGCGGTTCGATCCCCCAGCACCACATGCTGGCCAGCCCCGCCCCTTGGTGGGCTGGGCTGGCTGCGTGCACGCGCACACACAATAAATGTAAAAAAAAAAAAAAAAAAAATTAAAAAAAAGCAAAGCAGGAGGTATTACAATTCCTGACTAGAAATTATACTACAAAGCTATTGTGATAAAAATCAGCATGGTATTGGCAACAAAATAGACCTGAAGATCAACAGAATAGAATAGAAGATGCAGTGACCTCTAGGAACACACTCAGCCACCTGATCTTTGACAAAGGGGCCAAACATGCTTACTGGAAGAAAGATAGACTCTTTAACAAATGGTGCTGGACAGATTGGCTCTCCACATGCCAAAAACTGAAACTTGGCCCAGGTCTATCAACATGCACTAAACTAAAGTCAAAATGGATTAAAGAACCGAACATTAAAACAGAAACACTAAATCTCCTAGAAGAGAAAGTAGGGGGATCTCTTGAAGACATAGGGATAGGTAAAGAGTTCATAACCAAAATCAAATCGCAAGGGAAATACTTGAAAGAATTAACAACTGGGAGCACCTCTTATTGAGAAGTTTTTTCACATCAAAAGAAATTACCAACAAAGTGAAAAGACAATCCACAGACTTAAAAAAAATCTTAACTAATAAGCACTCAGACAAAGGTCTGATCTCTAGAATTTATAAAGAACTAAAGAACATTAGGGCCCCTAAATTTAAGGACCCAATCCAGAAATGGGCATCTGAGATGAACATACACTTCTCAGAGGATGAAATTAAAAAAGCGAATAAATATATGAAAAAATGCACCTCATCACTAGCCATCCATTAAAAGAACCTTGAGATACCATCTCACCCCAGAAAGAATGGCTATCATAAAGAAATCAACCAACAACAAACTTTGGAGGGGCTGTGGGTAAAAGGGAACCCTTCTCCACTGTTGGTGAGAGTGTAGACTAGTACGAACATTATGGAAATCAGTGTGGAGACTCCTTAAAAACTAGGACTGGAAATCCCATTCAAGCCTGCTATCCCCCTTCTGGGAATTTTCCAGGAGGATCTGTAGGTGTCATATCAAAGTGATATATATGTAGCTATGTTTATAGCAGCACAATTTGTGATAGCCAGATCTTGGAAATAACCAAGATGCCCATTACATGTGGAATAGTTGAAAATGATGTGGTTTTTTTATACAATGGAGTATTACTCAGTTATAAGGAATGATAAACTCAAAGCCTTCATATTTAAGTGGATGCCACTTGAAGATATACTTATAAGTGAAATAAACCAAACCCACATGCGTAAATATCATATTGTCTCCCTAATATAAGAACTCGAAAGAGGAATTACATATAGAAAGGTACAACACAAATAAAATGAAAGTGAGAACTTGAGATTTGAACAATGAGGAGTGGGCAAGGAGAAAAGCTGGGAAACATGATAGTGCCAAAGCCATGCATCTGTACACACGAGATGAGTGGGCCAGTGATCCTGGGGGACATTAGCATGTTTTTGAGACTAGCAGTTGGCTGGTGGGATTCTCATCCTGACTAACTGTGTATGCTGGTGCCTGCGAGCCAGGGGTCACGCTTGGAGTGCCTGCCATCCTGGTGTTCTAAATATGTACTTCTTGTCATGACATAGCAATTATTGCCATAGTATCTCTCAATTAAAGGCTTTTCTAAAGGGTAATATATGAAAAAAAAGACACAAGAATAGGAAAAATGTCATCGGTCTGTCCTGTTACAATTCTGTATATGGTTATTTCTGTAGATAGTTATTTCTAAATTTCTTTGTAAAAGTATGTAAATGCTTATTTCTAGTTTTTATAATTATTCTTCCTTCATATTCTGTAAGAACCTAAAGTTCAACATATCAATATTTGATGGAAAAACCTATTCAATAATATGCCAAAGATGTTTGATATTTAGACAGATAGGGTAAACCAAACTGTATATATTACAGTTTAATAATAAGCTTCTCTTCTGGATGGTTAGCAACCTAAGTTAACAGATCAAAATCAGAGAAAAGGAAGGGCTACAAGTTCAGCCAACATTTGGTCCTAGCCTTTCAAGGTCAGTGAAGACTTGGGACATAGGAGAACCTGTACTGTAACATCATGTAACTAAGTTGTGCTCCAAATTTTCTGATCAAGGAGATTATGGAGCCACAGAGGAATGTGATCGATGATGTATAGTATGCCAGAGAAGAGACACATGGAGAGAAAAAACATTCTCTCAGGCTTTCACGGAGGGCAAATTGGTCAAGCAATGACCATGACTCATCCTCATGGCTGCCACTGACAAAGGGTCTACAAAGTGCGGTACAGGGATACAGGATAAATCCTGAGGGGACTTGACTGACCTTATCAGCTACAAAAGTTACATTTTTTGTTATATAGGTCTTGCTTTATCTTGGTCTTAACCACCCAGCAGAAAAGTATAAAAATGAGGTATATAAAGTAAAGCCATATTAATGCGATGAACTGTTAAAGGATCAAGACAATAAGCTCTGAGGATAACCCACTAATATTATAGACTGCTAGACAGTGTTGGATTGTTTAGCTAAATTCAAACACCTATAGTACTTACACACAATAGAATATCCACCTTTGACAGGACAAAAAAAATTTTAATGAAAGATAATTTTGTTTTTATATATATGTAATAGTTACGATAGATAGACAGATACTTTTGCTTAGTTCGTTGTGTAGAAAGAGGTGTACTAATAGTGTTTGGACAGGATATCCTGTTTGTTTCTTGTACTATGGATAATCACTAAGATAAAAATGTACAATGTGTTGATTATCAAAACTATCCTAATAATCAGCTTTGAAACTGTCTCATTCATATTTATTTCTCAATAAAAAAATGCTACTGCTACCCTGCGCAGGCGGGACCAGTGCCGACCCAGGCGCAGCGTTGGCCGGACCCTCTCCCGCCCCCTCGGGCCGCCCCCCACCCCTCCCGCCGAGTAGGAATTTCTGCCGAATTCCGGGAACCCCAGACCCAGTCTTAGCCCAGGTCCGGTGAGTGTGTGGAGAGCTTACTGCTACCCTGCGCCGGCGGGACCAGTCCCAGCCGAGGCGCAGCATAGGCAGGACCCTCTCCCACCCCCTCGGGCCACCCCCCACCACTGCACCTTACCTGCCCCACCCCTCC